>NC_086447.1:137479012-137729012 GCF_028390025.1 Pseudophryne corroboree
CTGATGACAGTGTAACAGGGACGTGCGGTGAGATAAATAGCTCAGGAGGCACAGGCTTGCAGTGCAGGCTGTTTCTCCTCTTCCCTCCTCTCGGATCACTCTGCCTGCTGTCTCTCATTCCCTCCTCTGGATCACAGAGCTGGCTGGCTTTCGTCTCCCCCACCCCCCGGATCCCACTGCCGACTGTCTTCTCTCCCTCTCCCACCCCCGATCACAGTGCTGGTTCTCCTTCCCTCCCCCTACCCCCAGGATCACAATGTCAGCTGTCTCTCACCCCCTCCCCCAGATCCCAGCGCTGGCTGGCTCTCCTCTTCCCCCCACCCCCCTGGATCACACTGCTGGCTGTTTTCTCTCCCTCTCCTGCCCCCCGAACACAGTGCTGGATCTTCTCCCCCCCTACCCCCCGGATCACACTGTCAGCTGTCTCTCACCCCTTCCCAGGGATCACAGCACTGGCTGGCTCTCCTCTTCCCCCCAAATGACACTGCCGGCTGTCCCTCCCCCCCCCCCCCCTTGCCCACATCACAGTGTCAGCTGTATTCCCCTGGGATTACATTGGCGGCTCTCTCCCAGATCATCCCCATACCCCCAGGATCACACAGTGCTCTAGCCTTCTCTTCGGGCTGCCCAGTGTCCACAGCCACGTTACTGCATGCTTGATCACTGCAGTCCCACCACATGCTCCTTTCCCTGCACTATTCTCTCCACGTGGCACAGTGGCACATCCCCCAGCACTCGCAGCCATGAACCCTCCTATACTGACACCCTGCTGGCGTATGAGAGTAGGTGCACGAGGGTAGGCCGGCCCAGGAGTCAGTACGAGCCGGAAGCAGGTCCTGATCATGAAGGGAACATAGACACAATTCATTCAGCATGGCCAGCGCAATTTTATCATACATGCAGGAGCAGTTCTTGGTGCGGGCAAGCAGTGCCTGCGCCTGGGGCCGCGGCTGCAGTCACCCCGCACCGCCTACCCGCACTCCGCTCTCAGGCTGCAGCAGACGCCGTGGGCTGTGTGGGTGTCCGCTGCAGCCAGCACACCTGTCAGACGCTAGAGGTCATTATTGTGTATGTGTGGCACTGCTATGGGAGAGACGTCATGACGTCTCTCCCATAGAGAGGAGCCGCGGGCAGCCAGATCGATCATCATCAGCAGCAGCAGCAGTCAAAAAGCAGGAGCGGGGCAGTGGTAAGTATTTTTTTTTGTGTGTGTGTTTGTAAGCGGCTACTAAGGGGCACAGCAACAGAGGGCACAACTACTGGGGGGCACAGAAACAGGAGTCACAACTACTGGGCCAAATCTACTGGGGGCATAGCTATAGGCGGCAAAACTACTGGGGCAAATCTACTGGGGGCAAATCTACTGGGGGCACAGCTACTGGGGGCACAGCTACTGGGGACACAGCTACTGGGGGCATAGCTACAGGGGGCAAATCTACTGAGGGCAAATTAACTGGGGCAAATCTACTGGGGGCACAACTACTTGGGGGCATAACTGTGGCCACACCCCTCACTATGAAGCCACGCCCTTATTTTTTACGTGCGCCGAAGGCGTGCACTAACTGTTTTACCACTGGGGTGGCACCAGTGGAACTTTCGCACTGAGCGTCACAAGTTGTAGAACTGGCCCTGCATACATGCAGCTACAGTCTAAAATACAGCTCTGTTAGCCAGGCCCCCTGAGAGCTGCGGGGCTCTAAGCCGCTGCCTATGTTGCCAAGCAGTAAATCCACTACTGTTAGCATCGCCTGTTCAACTCTTAACTTATAGCATCCAGTAAATAATACATCTTTGCCCTACTCCTGCAACGGTTTACTCTGATCACTGGCCCTGTATATGTTGAAAGTACTGTATTACATACCATTATATGAGGCACACTACGGCTTGTTATGTGCTAATTATGCCCCTTCTTGGGCTTGCCGCACTCACTCTAAAATCAAGCAGAGACATCCGTCAGTTCAGATGCGTGCAGAGTGTAACACCTTAGAGTCGCCAGAAACACAGTTCGGCAGTATAAAGCAGAGTCTATACTGAGGTTGGAGTAACAGGCAGAAGATGGTAATTACAGTGACAAAAGGAAAAGCAGAGTGGCTCCAACTAAAGGGGTTAATTCAGACCTGATCGCTGCTGTGCGTTTTCGCACAGCGTGCAATCAGGTGTGTACTGCGCATGTGCGGCAGTGCATCGGCGAATGACAGAGATGCGATCGGCATCTCTGTCCAGCGATCAATCAGGCAGAGGCGTTTGCTGGGTGAGCCGGCGGCATTGGGCCACCGTTTTGGGGGCGCAGTCTGGGCAACGCAGGCATGCCTGGACCGTGTGTGTGTGGGGGGGGGGGGGGGGGCTGCGACCCTGAGAGCCTCAGGTAGCTCCCTGCCAGCATGCAGGAGCTGTGCTGGTAGGGAGCTACTCTTCAGGTACAAAAGCATCGCCGCAGTGCGCGGGGGGGCAGAGCCAGGCATGCGGGGTGGACTAGCCCTGTGATGGGCGTCCCCCCGCATGTCTGTGAGAGTGATCATAGATGTGCTAAATTTAGCACATCTACGATCAAGTCTGAATCACCCACTAAGAGTAGTATCGGATGATACAGTGTATAAGATTCACCAGTGTAACAATGTGTAATAATAGTATATCGGTCAGACATAGCTGTAGCAGAAGCTGAATGGCTAGCATTGGATAAGCACAAGTGAGATAGCCCTGGGCCCCCTGCCGGCATTGTGGTGGTAGGGATCCCAGCGTCGGTATCCAGACGGCTGGGACCCCGACCGCTGGGACTGTAACCACATTCTGCAGAAAGGATAAGTAGGGAAGGCACTGCCTTATGTTCCCTAGATTTTATTACAGCAGAGTATTGACTATAAAAATGATTAGAAAAACACAAAGAAGATATTTCAAATATACTATTTGTATTTTTCATATACTTTATACAGTCAAAACTCTGGCTTATACATTAGTATGACAGGAAAGGCTCTGCCTCACCTGCCTCACCTGACCGTATGTCACCGGTCACAGGTAAAAGGTTGGTTCAGGCAGCAGACATGGTAGAGATCACACACAAACTGAGTAGAAACAGGAGGACAGAAACACTAGCTTGTGAATACTTAAGACAAGGTATATCCTTAATAGGTGGCTATTTAACTAATGAGAATGAATTACAAGAATAGCCCCGTGATGATATAAAAACATGTGACCACAAGTATTGATCTCAAACCATAAAATGAAGTATGTTAGCACAGAAGATGTTTACAATAGGTCTCAGTCACAATTAATAAATATGCTGTTTCTAACACCAAACAGATACTTTGTACTGATCAACATTGCTGTCTGTATTACACCTGTCCATTTAATGAATATGGTGGTCAGTGAATATCCTGGTTTCGTTATTGTTCATGGAATTTATATCTACTACAACTGCTTTTATCGAGGTGTTGCCATGCCATTCATAGAGATGACATACTGTATGTCTCTACTCATAGAGATGAAATACTGTATTTCTCTACTTAAGTTCCATCCTGTAGGCTGTGCATTTATTATCAAAGTGTGATAAAATTGACACATAACAGCAGTGTTCCACCAGCGTTCAACCGAAGGGAAACAGAAGGACACCAATCTATCAAAACATAGACAACTGAAGAAGTAATTTAAAAATCAAATGAGAGTTCACTTACTCTTCATATCATTCACCTCCTCACTGTTGAATCTGATTAAATAACATTGAACTACCTGACTTGGACATTTCAAAAACCATTCATTTTACCAATACATGCTTATTTTTGTTTTGTTTTTATGCACAGCTGAATCAATGCAATTTTACCTACAAACACACTTCACTTTGCTTTTCTCACCTGCATTTCTGCTCTGATTACCTTACAGCCTCCACTCCTAGTTCAAGTTTCCCTCACCTATTTACCTACTCCAGACTATGTCAAGGTTTTCTTCTACTCCCCATATCACTCAGTGTCTACCTAATCATGTATCTTGCCCCCTGTTCACACCTTTATCCTACCCCCTAGTCTCCTACACCTCCTTTCTCCCCCTCCTCTGTCTCTTTCCACTCCTCTGTTTAATTCCCCCTCCGCTCCTGTTACCCACTTTCATTCACCTCTGCCCCATGGTCCTACTAACATACCACTCAGCCCTGCTCCCTCCTATCTCTCCCTGTCATCTCCCCACACCCCCATCCACATCACACAGAACTCCTTCCCTGCCCACCTCCTGCAGATTCCCTACCTAGCTCAGGCACCCACACCATCACTACTCTCTCATCATCCCTACCCTCAAAATTAATCTCACCTCAACGCTATAGCAACCCTAATAACAGGGCTGTTTCTAGACAATTTGGCTCCCTGTGCAAGATTTAAAAAATGTGCCCCCATTGACATTCATGCGCACCTCCTCTAGATCTAAAAAGCAAACAATTAATGCCACCATATTAAGCCCCACACAGTAATGCCACTCACATCATATTATGCCACTCACCACAATGCCCGTGATACATTATGCCCTACAGTAAAGCTTCAAATTACCTGCTCGTTGCCAAGGGTTCCAGGTGTCATACTCGTTGCTAGGGGTTTCATGGGCTGGGTGTCTTTTTTGTTGCCAGGGGTTTCTTGCTCTGGGATCCATGCTTGTTGCCAGGGGTTTATGCTCTGGGACGGGTGTGATGCTTTTTGCCAGGGTTGTGTAATGCTAGTTGCCAGGGTTGTGTAATGCTAGTTGCCAGGGGTGTGTAATGTTCATTGTCAGGAGTGTGTACAGCCAGCCACAGCCTAATGACGTGTTGCATAGTAGCGTCATGACTCAACACTTCATTTTGTGAAACTCCGCCCCCCCAAGCGGAGTATTATGAAAGGGAGGAGCAGTCTAGGGACTGTGAAAAGTGCCGCAGAAGGCACCCCATTCAGTCGCACGGCTCGTCCACCGCTAGAAACGGCTCTGCCTAATAATCTCATTCACATCTCTCCTACAAACTCATACTCCCTATCCTGTGCCCTCTGGAATGCCAGATCTGTGTGTAACAAACTAGTCCCCTTTTCATCTCCAACTCCCTGCATCTACTAGCCATTACTGAAATCTGGATTACTCCCTCTGACACTACTTCTCCTGCTGCTCTCTCTGCTGGAGGCATCACATTCACCACCCCCTCCCAATACTGGGGGTCACCATGATGGTGGTGTTGGGGTCCTTTTACCTTCAAGTTACTCCTACCAACTCATACCCACAGAACCATCACTTACATTCTCTACATTCGAGGTCCATGCTATACGCCCATCTTAGAGTAGCTGTTATTTACAGCCCCCTGCCATTGCCTCCAAATTCAAAACTTTGCATCCTGGCTTCCTCACTTCATCTCTACTGACATCCCCTCCATTATCCTAGGTGATTTCAACATCCCGATTGATAGCTCCACAAAATCAACTTCCACAAACTCCTTAACCTCACATCTTCTCTTGGTTTCTCCCAGTGCACTTCCTCATCCTGTCATGTGAATGGGAGCTCACTGGATCTGGTCTTCACTCACCATTGGGATATTTCTGATTTCTACAACTCCCCATTTCCCCTCTCTGACCACCACCTGCTCTCCTATAACTTATCTCTTTGCTTCCCCATCTCTACCTCCTAAGGCTACCATCACTAAGCGTAACATTGAGGCTATTGACACCACATTCCTATCCTCCCTGTTTGACTCACTTCTCTCTCCTATTCTCTCTCGCTGATGCCCTGAACAAGCCACTTTCCTATACAATGCATCCCTTACGTCTACTCTTGACTCTGTTGCTCCACCAAACACTATTCACCCTCATAATTGAACACCTAAACCCTAGCATACCAAGGGGGTCATTTCCGAGTTGATTGCTCGCTGCCGATTTTCGCAGTGTAGCGATCAGGTGAAAAAACAGCATTTATGTGCATACGTATGCCCCGCAATGCACACGCGCGATGTACGGGTACAAAGCTCTTTATGGTTGTGCACAGGTTCTAGCTTAGTTTTCCTTTGCACTGACGGGCGCAAGAAGATTGACAGGAAGAGGGCGTCTCTGGGTGTCAACTGACCGTTTTCAGGGCGTGTTTGCAAAAATGCAGGCGTGTCTGAAAAAACGCAGGCGTGGCTGGCCGTTCGCTGGGCGGGTGTATGACGTCAAATCCAGACACGAATAGGCTGAAGTGATCGCAAGCGCTGAGTAGGTTTAGAGCTACTCTGAAACTGCACAAAATGGTTTTGCAGAGCTCGGCTGCACATGCGTTCGTACTTCTGCTAAGCTAAAATACACTCCCCAGTGGGCGGCAGCATAGCGTTTGCACGGCTACTAAAAACTGCTAGCGAGCGATCAACTCGGAATACCCCCGAAATGCACCAGAAATCTGCAAAAATGCTAACGTACTGCTAAGCGACACTGGAGAAAATCACATTCTAAGGCAGACTTCCTCCATTTGAGACGTATGTTCTCATCCATCAGTGCTGCTCTTTCCCTCGCTAAACAGTCATGCTATAAGAACCTAATCTCCTTCCAGTCTTCCAATGCCCAGTGCCTATTTGCCACTCTCAACTCACTCCTCTGCCCACCTCCACCTCGTCTCCCCTCCTCACTCTCTGCTCTTAACTTTGCCACTTACTTCACATCCAAAATTGACTTCATACATCAGGGCATCACATCACACCAGACCATCAGCAACCAGCCACCTCCTATCCCTTACCACCACTCCCCATCCCTCTCACCAACTCTGACATCTTTCTACCATGTATGTGGTGAGGAAGTCATGGCCCTCATCTGTCCCCCCCACCACCTCCCCATTTGACTCTATCCACTCCCATCTCCTCTGCTACCTCTCTCCTTCTTCTTTAGTCACATTATTTTAACAGAATAATTAAAAGCTAAGTCTTATCGTCTATTAATATTTTATAAGAGTGCCCCAACACAGAGTCTTTCTTTCCCTCTCCCCTTTTTGTTATTATATCTTACTGGCTCTGGGAGCACCACCGACACTTTGATCATCACGTTTAGTGACAATTATATGTATGGTCGGTAACAGACTATTACCCATCAGAGGTTTTGTCTGATATCATAACCTGTTGCGGAACTGCCCTCCTATGTCTAAACCTCTCTCCTTCTGCCTGTTCCCATCTTTCTCACTTTCTCAATCTCTTCCTCTCATCAGGCACTGTCCTCTTTGCCTTCAAGCATGCACTCGTCTCTCCTATTCTTTAAATTCCCACCATTGATCCAAACACTCTGTAAAACTACCGATCCATCTCTCTCCTCCCTTTTGCCTCCAAACTCATTGAGCATATTGTCTACAACCACCTTACTTCCTTTCTTTCCTCACACTCACTGCTTGACCCATCCAGTCTGGCTTCTGTCCTCTCCATTCCACTGAAACTGCCCTCACAAAAGTTTGCAATGACCTCTTTGCTGCCAAATCTAAAGGCCACTACTCTCTGCTTATTCTTCTTGACCTCTCAGCTGCTTTTGACACTGTGAACCACACTCTCCTTCTGCAAATCCTTCATTCCATTGGTCTGCATGATACTGTCCTCTCTTGGCTGTCTTCATACCTCTCTGACCATTCATTCTCTGTCTCCTCTCATGACTCCACCTTCCCCCCACTACTACTAACTTTAGGTGTCCCCCAAGGTTCTGTTCTTGGTCCTTTCCTCTTCTCTCTTTATACGTCTTCTTTAGGTGAACTCATTAGTTATTTGGACTTCCAATATCATCTCTATGCTGATGATACTCCAATCTTCCTTTCCTCCATGGACCTCTCCCCTGCTCTCCTCACTTGTATCTCCAACTGTCTCTCTGCTATCTCTTCTTGGATGTCCCAGCACTTTCTTAAACTTAACATATATAAGAGTGAGCTGATCATTTTCCCACCCTCCTGCACAACCTCACCTCCCACAATTTCATTATCTATTGATGGCACAACTGAGTCCTCTAGCCCCCAAGTGTGCTGTCTTGGAGTAATCCTTGACTCCTCCCTCTCTTTCAAACTGCTCATTCAGCCCCTCTCACAAACCTTTTCATCTAAATATATTTCCAGGATCAGTCCCTTTCTGACCCAGGATGCTACTAAGACCCTTATCCACTCACTGGTCATCTCCAGACTAGATTACTTTAATCTCCTGACTGGCATCCATGACAAATGTCTCTCTCTACTCCATCTATCCTCAATGCAGCAGCCTTGCTCATCTTCCTCACCAAATGCACTATGTCCACCTCCCCTCTCCTACCATCCCTTCACTGGCTTCCTTCCCTTTCAGAATCCAATTCAAGCTTCTCACACTCACCTACAAAACCCTCACCCACTCCTCTCCCATTTACATCTCTGACCTTATTTCCCTTTACACACCCACCCATCCTCTTTATTCCGCTAATGCATGCCGTCTCTCCTGCCTGCTGATTACTTCCTCTCACTCCTACCTCCAAGATTTTTTACGTGCTGCTCACTTTCTCTGGAATTCCCTACCAGAGGTGTATCTAGGGGTCCGAGCGCCCCTGGCAAAGTAAAGGACTGCCCCCCCCCATATTTGTAACGGCGAAGGCTGAAAAAAAGCGCGTGGCCACTCAATAGTACCCCAAATTCAAATGACACCACACAGTAGTGCCCCTTACTCACATTACACTGCATTACATTCATCTAAGTGTGAAGAAATGATGTATTTTGGAAGGTGAATAGGCAGGAGGTATCTATAGCCATTATAGCGGTTTGTGGCACATACATAGTCACTGCAGGGGCTATGTAGCCTCCAGTTACGGAATGAGCAAGAAGTCGGTAATTAATGGGTTGATATTCCTAGAACTTGGTATTATTAAAGGCAACAGGTAAAGAGCAACAACTCGCAGCCATAATGTCAACTGATTAGGACAGGAGCCGAGCAGCTGATATACCCAGGGCTGGCACGAGCAAAAAAACTTTGGTAAGTGAATATATATTTTGGTGCCCCTTAGTGAAATATATTCGGGCATGGCTTCATATGGAAGGGGTGTGACTACAGAATAGTATCGTACCAATGCACACGGAGGGAGGCGGCAACAGTGGGCAGAGAGACAGGACGTTTATATATAGTTTACTTTTTATGGCACTGGGCAGCAGGCAACCCCCTCCTCTCAGCCAACAGCTGCCTAATCACCAGCAGCAGGCACATGGCACAAAGTACACAGCAGGCACTCATCTCAGACTGGGTGCAGAAGCACAGTGCCCAGCAGAGCTCCGATGTTCTTTCCAGCCATGTGACCCTCCTCCCTAGCTCCGTCCACTCCGACTCTCTCTGTCGTAGGCACATACTTGTGGGCAAGGTGATAGATGTGTGCGGTCATCCGAGCATTACAGTGCTGACTGCGGTGCTTATTGCGAACATGGATGTTGGGCAGGGACTCTTCTGGCCAGTAGGTCACCGATCCTCCCGGACTCTGCCTGCAGGGGTATCCTGCAGTCTCTCCCCACAGAACCCGCCCAGCACCGACTCACTCTCTTCCCTGCTTCTGCACTCATTCTCCCCCTGCACCTACACTCTCTCCCCAGCACCTGCACTCTCTTCTCTGCACTCTCTCCCTTGCATCTACACTCTCCCCAAGCACCTACAGTCTCTCTCTTGCCCCTGCACTCTCAACCTGCGCCTACACTCCCTCCCCTGTGCCTGCACCTACATTCGCTCCCCGACACCTACATTCTCTCCCCTGTGCCTTCACTCCCTCCCCTGTGCCTGTACCTACACTCCCCTGTGTCTAAGTCCCTCCCCTATGCCTGCACTCTCTCCCCTGTGCTTGCACTCTCTACCCTTCACCTCATCAGACCTGGTGCTCTTTGCAGCCGCATACTCTGCCTAATGGTAGAACCGGCATTTGATACTGTATTGCACTCTGAAAGCAGGGACATAGTAAAGGTGGGTACACACTGGCCGATATATCGGGCGTTCTATTGAACGGCCGATATATCGCGGGTCCGTCGGCCAATGTGTACGGCCGATATGTCTGTGAACTCCGTTGTTCACAGACATATCGCGTCGGCCATGCAGCGCAGCCTAAGCGCAGCCTACGGCCAATATATCTGCCGATATATTGGCTCATCACTGTGTGTGTACGGGCGACCAGCCGGCCGCCCGTACACATGCTGCGGTGGCCGGCGGTGATTGACAGCTGAACTGGGCGGGAGTATGTACACGCCCGCCCAGTTCATGACGTCCGTCCCCGATGGATCAGGCAGTGTGTATGCACAGCACACTGCCCGATCCATCCATAGATATATCTGCCGATCAATTGATCAGCAGATATATCTATCAGTGTGTACCCACCTTAAGACATGACTAATAAAGAAGAAGTATATATGATTGCTTAGAAGCAGGTAATACAGAAAGTGGCTTGCCTGGGTTGTGCAATGGTCAGTGTATAAACTGTGTAAAATCAGGTGTCTCAGGCTTGGAACTCCCACCCCACCCATCATTATCCCCCCTCCTCAATTCCCTCCAACCCTCACTTGCATTTACTATCAGCAGCAACATCCTGTCCTGACAGAGCACACTGCACCCGCCACCCGTGACCAGATCATGCCCCGGCCAGAACGATAACAGTTTTCTCGTAACCCCTTCTCTACCAGGCAGCTCAGACTGTGTGCTCGCCTCCTGACAAGTAATAAAGCAGCACAGCATTCACTGCACACTCGCTGCTGCTCGCCCTCACCATCCATCACTCGTGCCTGTGCTGACATGCAGGCTCTGAGAGGAGGGAAGGACTCGGAGGGAACAGCTGCCACTGGATTAACCCTGCCACTACCCTATTATATCTTACCACCACCTCTGTACTCACAAGTTACAGCAGGTAACGTCACTCACTGTCCACAGCTTACTTCCTTGAACATCCCGCGGCTGCTGACAAGTACAGTACACGCCTACTTTGGGCATACAGCCAATAGGCATGCAGCTGTACCAGGCAAGGTGGCTTATGGGAGTTGTAGTTTGTTTAGTTTTTTCACATAGTGCGGCCGCAGGTGGCACCGCTGGGTGGCGCCCCTCCTCTGCTGGCGCCCCTGGCGAGTGCCATCCTGGCCAAAGCATAGATACGCCCCTGTTCCCTACCTCTCCCCCTCAGACTCTCCACCGCTCTATCAAACTTAAGATGGGCTCTCAAGGCCCACTTCTACACCAAACCCAGCCAAATCTCATCCTAACCCTCTGTTCTACGCTCTCTGTCTACCCCATCTGTGTCACCCCTGTCTGTCTGCCCCTCCCATTTAAAACATAAGCTCTCATGAATAGGGCTCTCTTTCCTCATGTGCTTATCCTTTTCTTACTTTAATAATCTTCAACTGCACCAAATCCCGTGGTTTTCTGCCACCTGATACTAATTTAAGTGTCATCTGCTAATGTAGCTCTGTTTATTTACCCTGTACTTGTCCTATGTTGTCTTCAACTGTAAGTTGCTGTTTTCCTGTTTTGATTATTTGTTTAGGTACTCTGTAATTGGGCGCTGCGGAACCCTTGTGGTGCCATAAAAATAAAGGATAATAATAATAATAATAATAATAATAATAATAATGTCTTCAGAGGTTGTGGGTTCTCATACACTTACTACTCTAGCTTCCTATTAGAGGTGAACAGGTGGGTTACCCTTGTGTTCCCTTTCTGAATGCCTTAATTTGCTCTCTGTTCTGTGTGCTTCATGGAATCTGACTCCAATTGAAGGCGATCATTTGCTCAGAAGATATATTGGTGGTCTGCTCTACATAGTGCTAGATTTCTCCTCTGTACTAAAGTCTCGTGACGCCATTGCATCATTCCTTCATCTTAAAGTCATGCTGTTGCTGATGCCACCTTGTTTGTTCTTGTGTCTTGTTTTCCATATCTTTTACAGCTCTTTCTGTTTCCAACACAAATCTTTTCCACTTCTTGGCTTTGTAGCCTGCGCCATTTTCCCCCCCAGGAATATAAACAAATGTTTTGCACATAAAAACTTTGACGT
Organism: Pseudophryne corroboree; assembly: GCF_028390025.1. Taxonomy (NCBI): domain Eukaryota; kingdom Metazoa; phylum Chordata; class Amphibia; order Anura; family Myobatrachidae; genus Pseudophryne; species Pseudophryne corroboree. The sequence continues at coordinate 137,490,967 of NC_086447.1, forward strand.
GTCTTCCGCTAGGTTTCTCCCCATGCCAATGCTCATATGAAGCTTTCTCCTCTGCTCTATAGTATGATGTTTTGCATGTTAGCAGTGGTGTCAACCCCATTGTATGGGGTTCAATGGACCTCCATCATTATGTTCCTGTCGTTAAACACCAGTAATATTATTTTTTCGGCAGATTATATGTGCCCAGTATAAAATTTAAGCTATATGAGAAGCCACATCGCTATAAGCAAGAATAACATGTATTAGCTAACTAGCTGTTCTACCCATTCTTTTCAGATTTTCACGGTTGTAAATATAAATGAGTGTTAAAAATTTGGTCAATCTATAGAGCTGTAAATTTGAGACGTCTTAATGTAAGTAAATATTAATCCATGGTTCTTGACATTACCCGAGGAACACCTATAGCATATGCGGTTTTTGTAGTTTATTAAATTCTACACTCTGGCGGTACAATCCAAATTTTGATCTGATTGTCCGTTTGGGTGTTATTGTTCCCACAACATAGGCCCTCATTCCGAGTTGTTCGCTCGTTAGCCGCTTTTCGCAGCAGTGCACACGCTAAGCCGCCGCCCTCTGGGAGTGAATCTTAGCTTAGCAAAATTGCGAACAAAAGATTCGCAAAATTGCGAATAGAAATTTCTTAGCAGTTTCTGAGTAGCTCAAGACTTACTCTGCCACTGCGATCAGTTCAGTCAGTTTCGTTCCTGGTTTGACGTCACAAACACATCCAGCGTTCGCCCAGGCACTCCCCCGTTTCTCCAGCCACTCCCGCTTTTTTCCTAGAAACGGCAGCGTTTTTTCACACACTCCCATAAAAAGGCCAGATTCCGCCCAGAAACACCCACTTCCTGTCAATCACATTACAATCACCAGAACGAAGAAAAAAACCTTGTAATGCCGTGAGTAAAATACCAAACTTCTTAGCAAATTTACTTGGCGCAGCGCAGTGCGAACATTGCGCATGCGCAGTTAGCGGAAAATTGCACCGATGCGAAGGAAAATAACGAGCGAACAACTCGGAATGAGGGCCATTCTTCTTAACATTGGCCCTCATTCCGAGTTGTTCGCTCGCTAGCCGCTTTTCGCAGCAGTGCACACGCTAAGCCGCCGCCCTCTGGGAGTGAATCTTAGCTTAGCAGAATTGCGAACGAAAGATTCGCAAAATTGCGAATAGAAATTTCTTAGCAGTTTCTGAGTAGCTCGACACTTACTCTGCCACTGCGATCAGTTCAGTCAGTTTCGTTCCTGGTTTGACGTCACAAACACACCCAGCGTTCGCCCAGGCACTCCCCCGTTTCTCCAGCCACTCCCGCGTTTTTCCCAGAAACGGCAGCGTTTTTTCACACACTCCCATAAAACGGCCAGTTTCCGCCCAGAAACACCCACTTCCTGTCAATCACTCTCCGATCACCAGAACGAAGAAAAAACCTTGTAATGCCGTGAGTAAAATACCAAACTTCTTAGCAAATTTACTTGGCGCAGCCGCAGTGCGAACATTGCGCATGCGCAGTTAGCAGAAAATCGCACCGATGCGAAGGAAAATAACGAGCGAACAACTCGGAATGAGGGCCATAGCCACGGATCTGCAATGACGTTATTATGTCAACCCCCTTTTTATCACCTTAGCGGAGGTTTTGTAAAATTCTAATTACATAGTTTTCTTTTTTCCCACTTAAATAATATATGTTAAATTTCATCTTCCTAACATATAGGGAAGTAAGAGAATTAGTGATGAGTCAGTCAGTGAGTGAGTGAGGGCTTTCGCATTTATATATATATATATATATATATATATAGATATATAGATAAAGAAGAACTGATAAAAAATAATTAGAGCAATTATCTCTTATAGACAATGCAAAGTCTGAATTCTGTAGATTATATATCCTACTTGTGATAATTTCAACTGTAGAGAAGGGAACATATAAGCAAACAGTATTATTAGTGGCATAAAACAAGCTCAAACCTAGAATTAATTACATGGGATAACTAGAATATAGGTGCAGAATATTGTATCCCATATAAGCTGGATAAAATATCTACCTGATAAGAATGGTGATGCTTTAAATCTAACAGCACTAATTCAAAAAGGAAATGAGCACGATTGATATATGATAAGTTAATAATTGACAAATTACTCTCATTAGTGACTTTCCTGTCAGCTGAATAGATGATTGTTGTGCCTTTGCAGACTTTTTGGCTTTACTTGTGTAGTGCTTTGATTCCACATATATCTTCACAATCTTTCTCTGAGAACTATGGGATCGAATGATGTGATCAGAATAAAAATTCTGTTTTAAGAAATGTTTAATTTTTTCTGACCTGCAAGACTCAATATAATATAATAAAACAAAATGAAATACAATTACAGTCAGGTACATAAATATTGGGACATCGACACAATTCTCATATTTTGGGCTCTATACATCACCACAATGGATTTGAAATGAAACAAACAAGATGTGCGTTAACTGCAAACTTTCCGCTTTAATTTGAGGGTATTTACATCCAAATCAGCTGAATGGTATAGGAATTACAACGGTTTCTGGTGGTCATTCCGAGTTGTTCGCTCGCTAGCTACTTTTAGCAGAAATGCAAACACAAAGCTGCCGCCCTCTGGGAGTGTATCTTAGCATAGCAGAATTGCTAACGAAAGATTAACAATTCTGCTATTAAGTATTTCCTTGCAGTTTCTGAGTAGCTCCAAACCTACTCCTAGATTGCGATCACCTCAGTCCGTTTAGTTCCTGGTTTGACGTCACAAACACACCCAGCGTCTGGCCAGCCACTCCCCTGTTTCTCCAGCCACTCCAGCGTTTTCTGTTGGCACGCCTGCGTTTTTTAGCACACTCCCAGAAAACGCTCAGTTACCACCCAGAAACACCCACTTCCTGTCAGTCATTCTCCGATCAACAGAGCAACTGAAAAGCTTTGTTCGCCCGTGAGTAAAATAGCATAGTTTTGTGTAAAATTGCTTAGCGCGTGCGCCTGCTGTGCATACGCATGCGCAGAACTGCCGGATTTTAGCTTATTAGCAATTCTGCTAAAAATAGCAGCGAGCGAACAACTCGGAATGACCACCTCTGTGCCTCCCACTTTTTAAGGGACCAAAAGTAATGGGACAAACTAAACAATCCTAAATCAAACTTTCTCTTTTTAATACTTTGTTGCAAATCCTTTGCAGTCAATTACAGCCTGAAGTCTGGAACGCATAGACCTCACCAGACGCTGGGTTTCATCCTTGGTGATGCTCTGCCAGGTCTCTACTGCAAATGTCTTCAGTTCCTGCTTGTTCTTGGGGCATTTTCCCTTCAGTTTTGACTTTATCAAATGAAATGCATGCTCAATCGGATTCAGGTCAGGTGATTGACATGGGATCTGGTCTCTAGGTCGACAGTAACTAGGTCGACAGTGTCTAGGTAGACCACTATTGGTCGACAGTAACTAGGTCGACAGGGTTTCTAGGTCGACAGGGTCTATAGGTCGACATGTTCTAGGTCGACAGGTCAAAAGGTTGACATGAGTTTTTCATGATTTTTTTTCTTTTTTTGAACCGAGGGGACACGGTGCACTAATTGGGGTTCCCAGGCACTCTACGAAGAAAACGACACCAAAAAACCCATAGAAAACTCATGTCGACCTTTTGACCTGTCGACCTAGACCCTGTCGTCCTAAAGACCCTGTCGACCTAGAGACCCTGTTGACCTAGTTACTGTCGACAAATAGTGGTCGACCTAGACACTGTTGACCTAGTTACTATCTACCTTCCATACCACACCCGATTGACTTGGCCATTGCATAACATTCCACTTATTTTCCTTAAAAAACTCTTTGGTTGCTTTCGCAGTTTGCTTCAGGTCATTGTCCATCTGCACTGTGAATCACCATCCAATGAGTACCGAAGCATTTGTCTGAATATGAGCAGATAATATTGGCCAAAACACTTCAGAATTCATCCTGCTGCTTTTGTCAGCAGTCACATTATCAATAAATGCAAGGGAACCAGTTCCATTGGCAGCCATACATGCCTACGCCATGACACTACCACCACCATGCTTCATCATGAGCAGTTCCTTTCCTTCTCCATACTCTTCTCTTCCCATCATTGTAAGGGCTTGTATTTTAAAGTGTTGCTTGGATTTGTAAGTGTATGTGAGTTGGAATCAGCAGAAGGTGAATTAGAATACAGAAATAGCAGGAGCTGGAAGCCGAGTGAAAAGGAGGTGCAGTGAGCTGGAACAACTGCAACTGCTAAGTGGAGTATCGGTGCCGCAGGAGAGGTCCCACTCAGAGGGGGCCCTGGAGTACTACGGCTGCATAAAAGCGAAGGACCAAAAACCGCACAAAGATAAGTATAAGCCAGCTTAATTATTGTATAAGTGAGTGTTTTCCCAGATTGTTTGTCTTCTACTTTTTCTTTTTGCTTCTTTTTCTTTGAGAGTAACAGGGAGTTAGACCTTACAAACAATATGGGAGGGGCTGTGATTGGGGACCTCACTCAGTACATGTCGTGCAAGATGTATGCACACCTGGAGCTACCGGCCCAGTGTGATTACATCTGCACGAGGTGTGTGTGAACGGTTGCCCTGGAAGCCCAGGTAACTGATCTAGAGCAAACCGTTACGCGACTGAGGGAGATTCACAATCTCGAGCAAAGTTTAGACAGAACGGTGGAGGAGTTGCGGGAGGGGTCACTGGTAGAAGAGGATGATGATCAGATAGCCAGCTGGGTTACAGTTAGAAGTAAGAAAAAGAGGGGGAGGCTCGACATCTCCGAACTATCAAACCCGAACAAATTTGCCCGACTGGACGAGGAATCGGAAGATGATAGTGAAGAAATGACGGTGCCGGAGGAGACTGCTCCCTCTAGCATCCAGAGGAGCGGTCCCTCTGGCGCAGTTGGGATAAAAGATAGTGAGGTACCTAGTCAGATGGTGGTGGTAGGGGATTCTATCATCAGGAAGGCAGATAGGGCAATCTGCTACCGGGACCGTGATCGCCGTACAATCTGTTGTCTCCCGGGTGCTCAGGTACAGCACATCGCGGACCGGGTAGATAGATTGTTGGAAGGGGCTGGGAAAGACCCGGCGGTCTTGGTGCACGTTGGCACCAATGACAAAGTTAGCGGAAGGTGGAATGTCCTTAAGAAAGACTATAGGGACTTAGGAAAGAAACTTAAGGCAAGGACATCTAAGGTAATATTCTCCGAAATATTACCCGCACCACGCGCTAGTCCAGGGAGGCAGAGGGAGATTAGGGAGGTAAATGTGTGGCTTAGGGATTGGTGCAGGAAAGAGGGGTTTGTGTACCTGAAACACTGGGCGGACTTCTCAGTCAGGCGCCATCTCTTTTGTCGTGACGGATTGCACCTGACTGATGAGGGGGCAGCGGTGCTGGGGGGAAGGATGGTATGAAGGTTGGAGGAGATTTTAAACTAGGAGCCTGGGGGAAGGGTTTAGCTAGAAACTACGGGTCATGTAGTGAGAATAGCGGGGATGGCGGTAGTAAACGAAATGGGGGAGAAGTTGGGGGTAGGGTAAGAGCAGGCGGTAAGGTTACTAACATGGGTACTAAAAGAGATTTTACCAAAGCACTAACCAATGACGATTACAGGTCATCATTGCTACATAAGGTGAAAGATGTCCCTAACGCAAGGGAAAATACTTATCTTAGTTGTATGTATGTAAACGCTAGAAGCATTAATGGTAAAAAGGGCGGTAAAAACTAGGAATACTTGCAGCAAGCAAACAGTATGATATCATAGGCATTACTGAAACTTGGTGGGACGAATCTCATGATTGGACAGTCAATATAGAGGGCTATACACTGTTTAGGAGAGATAGACTAAATAAAAAGGGTGGAGGGGTGTGTCTTTACGTAAAGCCGTTTTTAAAACCTTAGATACGGAAAGATATTCAGGAGGGGACTGTAGACACTGTCGAGACCTTATGGGTAGAAATTGCATGCAGGGAAAAAGGAATAAAAAAGTTAGTATTGGGTGTATGCTATAGGCCACCTGGTATCAATGTATATGATGAGGAATTGTTACTAAAGCAAATTGAAAGAGCAGCAGGAGTAGGAGACATAGTAGTGATGGGAGATTTTAACTATCCAGAGATAAACTGGAAAAACGATTCATGTGATACTGCTAGGGGCAATATGTTTTTAAACACACTTAATGATAACTACTTAGTTCAACTAATTGAGGAAACAACTAGGTACAATGCAATCTTAGACCTGGTATTAACAAACAATGGGGATTTGGTATCAGGTATTATAGTAGGGGAACCCATAGAAAACAGCAACCACAATATGGTCACATTCAATATCAGTTTTCATAAACAGCCCTATACTTGCTCAACTAGGACTCTAAACTTTAACAAAGTGAATTTTGAAAAGATGAGGGTATTTTTCAGGGCTATTGAATGGGAAGGTTTGTTTTTAGGAAAAAATACTACGGAGAAATGGGAGGTACTAAAATTCCTGCTAGCTAAAAATACTTTCAAATTTATTCCTATGAGCAGCAAAAAAAGGAATAAAAATCATAAACCGATGTGGCTTAACAAAAAGATAAAGGAACTTATGGGCAAGAAAAGGCGAGCATTTAAAAAATACAAATCTGACGGGGAAGCAGAGTCATTTCAGCACTATAAGGATGTAAGAAAATATGCTAAAAGTAAATAAGAGCAGCTGAAGTAAAAACTGAAAAACTAGTAGCAAAGGAAAGCAAAGCGAATCCCAAAAAAAATATTTAAATACATTAATAGCAAGAGAATAAAGAAGGAGAGTATAGGCCCTTTAAAAGACAAGTTGGGAGTCTTAAGCAAAAATGATAATGACATAGCGGACTCACTAAATTAGTTTTTTTCAACAGTATTTACTAGAGAGGACCCAATTCAGGGACTAACACATAATCTCAATAATGAGAATATCCCACTGATAGGTACTTATTTAAGCGAGGAAGTAGTCTGTGATCGATTAAAACATTTAAAGATTAATAAGTCACCAGGTCCTGATGGTATTCACCCAAGGGTTCTAATGGAGCTTCACTCTGAACTTGCAAAACCGCTATTTTTGATCTTTAAGGATTCAGTAATATCAGGTATGGTTCCCAAAGACTGGCGAATAGCGGAAGTAGTGCCTATATTCAAAAAGGGAAGTAAAGCTGAACCAGGTAATTATAGACCAGTTAGTCTTACATCTATAGTGGGGAAAGTATTGGAAGGTATTCTAAGAGATAGTATTCAGAAGTTCCTTGAAGTCAATAAGGTCATTAAAAGGAATCAACATGGGTTTATGAAGGACAGATCCTGTCAAACCAACTTACTTGGCTTTTATGAAACAGTAAGCGCAAACCTAGATCAGGGTAAAGAGGTGAATGTAATCTTTTTAGATTTTCCCAAAGCATTCGACACTATACCACACAGACTTATCTACAAGCTACAAGAAACAGGGCTAGGAAGCACAATATGCACTTGGGTCAAAAACTGGTTAGATAATAGGGAGCAGCGCGTTGTGGTAATGGATCTTTTTCAAATTGGACTGAAGTGCTAAGTGGTGTGCCGCAAGGCTCAGTATTAGGACCGCTATTGTTCAATATGTTCATTAACGACCTAACAGAAGGTCTAGAGAGCAAGGTGTCAATTTTTGCAGATGATACCAAAATGTGTAAAGTTATAAATGCGGAGGGGGATGCTGAGTCGATTCAGAACGACTTAGTTAAATTAGAAGCTTGGGCAGCGAAATGGAGAATGCGTTTCAATACAGACAAGTGTAAGGTAATGCACTGTGGTAACAAGAACAAAAATAACACCTACCTACTAAATTGGGTAAAATTAGGGGATTCTGTACTGGAAAAGGACTTAGGTGTCCTCATAGATAGCAAACTAAGCAGTAGTACCCAAAGTAGGACTGCAGCAAAGAAGGCTAATAAGATATTAGCATGCATAAAACGGGGAATTGATGCTAAGGACGAGAGTATTATACTCCCGTTATATAAATCACTTGTGAGGCCACACCTTGAATACTGTGTACAATTCTGGGCACCTTACTACAAAAAGGATATCCTGTAGCTAGAAAAGGTTCAGAGGCGGGCGACCAAACTAATTAAGGGTATGGAGACGCTGGAATACGAGGAAAGGCTTGCAAGACTAGGCATGTTTACACTGGAAACGAGGAGATTAAGAGGGGACATGATCAACATTTACAAATATATAAGGGGACAATATACAGATCTTGCGCAGGACCTGTTTTTGGTTAGATCAACACAGAGAACTCGTGGACACTCGCTCAGGTTAGAGGAGAGGAGATTCCACACAATACGGCGTAAAGGCTTTTTTACGGTAAGGACGATACCTGTTTGGAATTCCCTGCCTGAGGGAGTTGTAATGGCCGACTCAGTCAACACCTTTAAGAATGGGTTAGATAAATTCCTAATGGATAAGGATATCCAGGGTTACGGGGCATAGTCACGCACTATGGTTATTATATAAAAGAGGGGTAAAACGTAACGGCAGTCATCAACTTCAGTCAAAATTTTATACAAAATAATCATGCATAGGAGACCACAAATAGGTTGAACTCGATGGACAATTGTCTTTTTTCAACCTTAGATTCTATGTTACTATGTTTCTATCACTCTGGTACAAATTGATCTTTGTCTCATCTGTCCATAGGATGTTGTTCCAGAACTGTAAAGGCTTTTTTAGATGTGGTTTGGCAAACTCTAATCTGGACTTCCTGTTTTTGTGGCTCACCAATGGTTTACATCTTGTGGTGAACCCTCAATATTCACTCTTGTGATGTCTTCTCTTGATTGTTGACTTTGACACATATACACCTACCTCCTGGAGAGTGTTCTTGATCTGGGCAACTGTTGTGAAGGGGTTTTTCTTCACAAGGGAAATAATTCTTCTGTCATCCACCACAGTTGTTTTCCGTGGTTTTCCGGGTCTTTTGGTGTTGCTGAGCTCTCCGGTGAGTTCTTTCTTTTTAAGAATGTTCGAAACAGTTGATTTGGCCACACCTAATGTTTTTGCTATCTCTCTGATGGGGTTGTTTTGATTTTTCAGCCTAATGATGGCTTGCTTCACTGATAGTGGCAGCTCTTTGGATCTCATATTGAGAGTCGACAGCAACAGATTCCAAATGCAAATGTCACACCTGGAATCTACTCCAGACCTTTTACCTGCTTAATTGATGATGAAATAACGAGGGAATAGTCCACTCCTGTCCATGAAATAGCTTTTGAGTCGATTGTCCCATTACTTTTGGTCCCTTAAAAAGTGGAATACACATATAGAAACCGTTGTAATTCCTACACCGTTCACCTGATTTGGATGTAAATACCCTGAAATTAAAGCTGAAAGTCTACAGTTAAAACACATCTTGTTTGTTTCATTTCAAATCCATTGTGGTGGTGTATAGAGCCCAAAATATGAGAATTGTGTTGATGTCCCAATATTTATGGACCTGACTGTATGTCAAAATGTCTAATGCTTTGACCACATACCGTAAATCATCAACAGCGCAAATTTGCAAAGTGATTCCACCGAGGATCAAATGGTAATGGAACCCAATACCAAATAACAGCTAAAACATCAATACTGTATATTTGGTTGTCGTTAAAAAGCTGTTCATTATATATGTTTCCCAAACAGAAATCCTATAATTAGGATTAATATAAAAAAACTGCAAAAATTAGCAAAATGAGATCAATCTGACAGTAGTATAAAATTTAATAAACCAAATTATTTACTGCACTTCAACATCAGATGCAAAATTCCAAGATAGCTAATCAGGCCCATCGACTGGGGGGGTCAAAGGGGACACCCATGATGGGCCCCTACGTTGTGAGGGGCCCCAAGGTTCTGGAGTAAGCATGCTGCTGTAGCAGTGCGGTGGCTGCATAGATGTATGTATTTACATAGATCGAGCCTGCCACCGGCCGCTGTAGTTGCTAGCTATTACTAATAGCTAGCTTATATGCAGCCCCCCTCTGGTAACCCCTCACTGCCCCCAGCCCCAGGTCACCTGTTCGGATATCCCCGTGTGGAAGGAGATGACACACAACACAGCACCCTCCCCTCTTCTCCCTGTCTCTGCAGTGGCAATGCTGTGGAACTGCGACTTCAGATTACGGGCCGACTGCAGAAGAAAACTCTTGTTTTTTCCCAGGAGTTTGGGCAGATAATGGATGTCAGTATACATGTCTAATTTGTGACAGATGAGATCAGAGAATGTCTGATGTAGCTGCTCAGCACTGTGCAAGACTGGGACAAGGCACCCTGCTAGTCAGATGCATGGGCTGTGAGGTAGTGATGGTGCCGCCCACAAAGCCCGGCGTTGTCTGCAGCTACACCACTCGCACACCCCTAGTTGGGTGTGGTTCATTAGGTCGACATGAGTTAGGTCAACATACATTGGGTCGACCATGTTTGGTCGACATGCATCACTAGGTCGACATGAGTTTTTTTTACTTTTTTGGGTGTCGTTTTCTTTGAAAAGTGACAGAGAACTCCAATTAGTGCACCGTGACCCCTCACATGGCTCGCTTCACTCACTATTCTTCAGGCAAGGTGCCTCGCTCCTCTACTGCTGCGCTCGGCACAGGTTACTGGTCCCAATTGTAGTCCACATGGATCTTTTAGTATGAAAAAGGCCAAAAAAATGAAAAAAATTGTGAAAAGCTCACGTCGAACTTTTCCATGTCGACCTAGTACATGTTGACCTATTGACCATGTTGACATAGTGATCGTGTCGACCTAATGCATGTCGATCAAACGGGTCGACCCAATGTATGTCGACCTAACTCATGTTGACCTAATGACCGCCATCCCCCCTAGTTACAGGAATGCTGCCCATTGGTTATCAAACACCACCCAACAGTAACGTATTGTGGTGACAGCACCATGTTGTGGGAATGCTCTTCCTCAGTGGGGACTGGGCATCTTGTTACAATTGAAGGATCAGTATACAGGGCAATATACAGGGAGATACTGTAAAACTACCTGTTTCAGTCTGCTAGAAAAGTGCAGAGTTGGAGGAAGTTCACCTTTCAGCAGTTTGAAAAGTTCTCTCTGAAAATATATTTGAAAATTACAGAAAATACTTGAAAATAGAATATCCCTCAGACTCTCACATCTCCTCACCTTAAGTCATATAAAGATCCCTATCAGGGATACTAGACATTGAGAATCCAAGGAGAACCAATCAGCAACTACAGATGTGTCCTCGTAAACTGAGCGTCTTTGTACGCAAGATGTTCAACGTGACCAAGATGCTCCAAGACGAGTAGCATACCATATATTTCTTTCAATCTTGCATATTAGTCGCATCTCAGATGCAGCAAACAGCCACTGAGAATGTACCAGAGTTACTGGGATGCGACTTTAATTGCAAAGGAAGTGGTTTTAAACGTATAATGATGAAGCACAATTGAAAATGGTGTGAGGTGTAGCTGCTCTCATTGGAGTCCTATTTACAGAGATTAAGACTTAGTCGCACACAGTTGTACAAGTGCCGCATGTCACAGTTGTCAGTATACACGTGTAGTGTAGTTTTGGTCACTTCTAATTGTTTTATTTATACAAATAAGATGCACACTTGAGCGACAAAGACATTTGGTGTAGCTGACTTGCACAGGATCTGGTACAACAAGAGGGGCTATTTAGCGTGGCAAAAACAGTGCCGCATCTAGCAGCGGGTGAGCCATGCCATTGCACGGGGTGCCCATCGTGGCATTTGCTGGCTCTCCTATCCTGCTCCCCCTACTTTCTTCCATAGTACTCCACATGGGGCCGGAGTTTCACGGAAACGACTCGGTTGCGTTGTGATTTCACAACACAACGTCATCATTCCGTGAAACTCCACCCCCCAAGTAGAGTACAATGGAAGGGAGGAGGGGGAGCAGGATAGCAATGCACACCCCTTGCAACAAGCATTACCCTTGGCATTGAGCATGACACCCAGCAAATGAAACCCCTGGCAACGAGCATTACCCTTGGCAATGAGCATGACACCCTGCGCTGGCAGGAGCTATCCCTAGTTTCTGATAACAAGCAGAAATTGCAATGCGTTCGCAATTTCTGCTTGTTCAACGTGGGGAGGCGGTGGTCAGCATGCTGGGCGGCCTTGCCCAGTGATGGGCAGTCACCAGCATGCGCTCCACAGGATTGCAAATTCTGATAATTAGCAGAATTTGCAATCCTTACTTAATTAGGCCCATAGTCCACAGCATGTGATTGAGTGGTGGTGGCACTAAGCTCTCAGTTATGCTGGGCCCCCTGTGTGAATCTGAAGTGGTAGCAGTCATTTAATACCACTTTCAGACAGAAAAATCTCAAAAACCCGGATTTTTCACAGGTTTGTGTTCCCGGGAAAAACCCAGGTTACAGTCCCTTACCCCCTTTCACACAGCACAAAAAACCTGGAAAATTCCCAGGTCGACCCCTTTCAGAGAGAACCCGTGTCAGCCCTGCAATAGATTTGTGTGTCATAAAAAATTGACTGTTTTTATGGCACACAGAGATGAGGTCATGAAAGTGGGTGGTGACTGATCGGGTGGTCTTCAGTTTGCCGGCTCTCAGGATCCCGGCGCCCAGTATACCGGCGCCGGAATACCGACAGCCGGCATACTATCACTTTTTCTCCCTCTTGGGGGTCCACGACCCCCCTGGAGGGAGAATAGATAGCATAGTGCACCACCGTGCACACAGCGTAGTGAGCTCAGCGAGCCCACAAGGGGCTCATTTGCGCTCGCCGGTATTTGCACAGGAGATATTTGCTGCAGCATAATGATGACTTCAGACGCCAGCACCAGTGCCACGCCCACTCAGCCAATCAGAGAGACCCTGCGGCTCAGCCAATCGCCAGTGCCCTGCCAGCTCAGCCAATAAGCGCTGTCAGCCTCGACCAGTTTCTAAAATACCGGGTAGGACCCTTTCAGACAGCCGGCAACCCATGTAAGAGCCGGGAAAAACCCAGGTAAATTATTGGGTCGAATTTCCAGGAACTCAGTCCTGTGTTGACTCTTTCAGACAGAAAAAAATCCCGGGTCGACCCTTCAGGAGCCGGGAAATTACCGGGTTCTTTTCTCTGTCTGAAAGGGGTATTACTCTTTCCACCATGAGCATTCAATCCAGAGCATCCAGACCTGCTAACCTGGAGGGGGAGAACCAGGTTAGCTCCTATGAATGTGCGTTACTCCTTGTTATGCAGCTGATCTGCAATATTCCATTTCACATACTGTTTCATCCCTTCATAAAATTTTCATTTTCCCTTTTGCAATATTCAGCAGTTATCTCTCAATTTTCTCTGTTTCCATAAATTCTATCTGTCATACATTGCTCTCTCTATGGTAATAAACAAAACAAAACAAAACAAAAAAACAGAAAAACAAAAACGTGTCAATAATCTTCTTCTTCATAGACAGCTGTAAACACATTTAGATGTATGTACTCACGCGACTTAGCTATAATTTTAGGTGTTATTATTTGCTTTGTGGGTAATGAGCGTATGTTACCTGCATCCAGGGGCGTCAGAACAGTTTTAGGTTGGGGGAGGCAAGATATAATCTCAGTTTGGCGCCCCTAGCTTCCTAGCAAACTGCGGCCCTAGGGGAAATATACACTGGTGATGGGGGGAATATGCACTGGTGATGAGCTGCGGGGGAGGTGGGGTTGGAGCAGTGCCGTAACTAGGCATTTAAGCGCTGTGTGCAAGAAACGGCATTGGTGCCCCCCCTTACGTAAAACTGTCAGTGCGCGCCGTAGGTGCATGTAAAAAATATAGGGGCGTGGCTTCATGGGGAAGGGGTGTGGCCACAAAATAATACCAATTCATACTACGTTGCACAGTAGTCTCCTTTATTCAAATTACACCACAGTAGCGCCACTACACCAGGTAGAGCCCCTTTTACACATTACGGCAGACAGTCCCCCTTTTTACACATTGCGGAAGACAGCATCCCCTTTTTACACATTACGGCAGCCAGTCCCCGTTTTTACACAGTACGCCAGCCAGTCCCCCTTTTTACACAGTACGGCAAACAGCGTCCCCTTTTTACACATTATGGCAGACAGTGTCCCCTTTTTACACATTACGGCAGACAGCGTCCCCTTTTTACACATTACGGCAGACAGCGCCCCCTTTTTACACATTACAGCAGACAGCGTCCCCCTTTTTACACATTACGGTAGACAGCGTCCGCTTTATACACAGTACGGTAGACAGCGTCCCCTTTTTACACAGTACGGTAGACAGCGTCGCCTTTTTACACATTACGGCAGACAGCGTCCCCTTATTCCACAGTACGGCAGACAGCGTCCCCTTATTCCACAGTACTGCAGACAGCGTCCCCTTATTCCACAGTACGGCAGACAGCGTCCCCTTATTCCACAGTACGGCAGACAGCGTCCCCTTATTCCACAGTACGGCAGACAGTGTCCCTTTATTCCACAGTATGGCAGACAGCGTCCCCTTTTTACACATTACGGCAGACAGCGTCCCCCTTTTTACACATTACGGCAGACAGCATCCCCCTTTTTACACAATACGGCAGACAGCGTCCCCTTTTTTACACATTACGGCAGACAGCGTCCCCTTTTTTACACAGTACGATCAGACAGCGTCCCCTTTTTACACATTATGGCAGACAGTGTCCCCCTTTTATACATTACGGCAGACACACTGTGGCCAGAGTGGGGACAGGGGCGTACAGAATGGTGACTGGTGTAGGGGGGAGGGGGGGGGGGCATACACAATGGTGACTGGGGGGGGGCTGGAGACATTCACACTGGTGACATGGTGACCTACTGGGAGAGACAGAAGTCAGACATACAATGTGAAGTAAAGGGAGCAGAACTGAGTACAGAGGTGAGGAGGAGCACAGGTCAGCCAGGTATAATCAGAGGCTTACCAACCTGACTACCCTAGCAGTGAGGTCCAACTCTTTAATATAGAGGAGCCTCACTCTTCATTCTCCGCTGCAGCTGTCCTGCAATTCTTATCAGCAGCGTTGGTGGCGTTGGTGGATGCGCCCACTTGATTCTGACAATGGCTCAGCCTGCTGCCCATGTCCCCGCCCACCCGGCAGACGTACAGCAGCTCTGCAGAGTGATAACGGCGTCTCCTTTCCTCAGGCCAGGGTGGCTCTGTACCCGGCGTTATGGTCGGCCCCGACTCTGTGTGCGGCAGCGGTATTTCACATAGCCGCTGCAGCTCCTCTGCCCCAGTTTTGGCGCTTCTGTCATGTGCGGGGGGAGCGAGCTGCCCCCTTGCACCCCCCCATTCCGACGCCCCTGCCTGCATCATAACCCCAATACAGGTTTAAGATACCCATCCCAAAAAAAGCTACTACCATTAGGTGTGTAGAGATTTGATCACAATTTCCTTAACAATAACACCTGTAATAAAGTAAATAAAAAATGAACATGGTCTTAACTAAATCATAGGTTGTTGGGTGAGTGAGGGTGGAGGGGGTGGAGCTGTAATAAAAAAAAATATTGTATGTCTCTGTACTTAGTATGGTCTCCTACAGAGGTTTTGGAACGAGGGGGGCAAGGGGGGCAGCATGCCCCCCTAAACATGAAAGCGGCTCAGGCGCTGGGGAAGGGGAGCGCTTACCTCCGGATTCCCGCTGAGACTCCTACTTTAAAAGTCTGCCGCCGGCACCGCAGTGTGCTGCCCCCTGTCCTGTCCTAGCCAGTTCTTCACCAATGACGCATTACTGGGAGGAGGCGAGGATGTCCCAGCAGGGCCAGCATGACCACGCCTCTTCCCATCCCTGAAGAGTGAAGAGCCGACCAGGACAGGACAGGCCATGTGGCAGCAGGCTGCGGCGCTTTTTACAGTAGGAGTCTCCACGGGGATCCAGAGGTAAGCGCTTCCCGCAGGTGGGGGTAGTGGGTGAGAATTAGGGGAGAGCGCCAAAATGTATATTTTACTATGCCCCCCCCCAACCACAAAACATTCCGGTGCCCCTGGTCTCCTATGTTGACATATAGTCATCGGCACTGGTGGCTCAAGAGGTGGGGCTGCAGTTGGCTGCACCAACTACTGCTCCAAACGCTGTCAAACATCACTGGCTGGGACTCACTGGCAGTTGGGGTAACTTTATCTATCTATCTATCTATCTATCTATCTATCTATCTATCTATCTGTCTGTCTGTCTGTCTGTCTGTCTGTCTGTCTGTCTGTCTGTCTATCTTAATTTGTATCTGCTATCTTTATGTGTAAGAACACACATTCTGAAATGGTGTTAAAAGTTTTCCTCTATATTTTGTTTTACATTATTAATAGATATTTTCTTTAACCCACTCTATTTACAAATATTTTAATAATAAACAGAGAAACAATACAAAATAACCACTTCAAACAGAGGCATAACTATAATGTATATATTTATATGCAGAATGAACCTTTGTCCAAACCATGTATAAAAGTGTGGCTGCTAGGAATGCAAATTGTTCAGATAATCATCATCTCGTTTCTGCTCCTGGTTTAATGATACAACTGTGCTCACAAAGAGCCTCAGGATACACTGCTTGCTTCAAAAGAAACCTCATTGTGAAAGGATCCGTGGTGGTATATTGTATGTCATGGCAATCCATAAAGAATGCAATTTCCCCTAATTGTCATGAGCTGAGAAATATCTTGCACAGAACCATCCCTGTAGAATATGGTCTTAAGCCGGTATATTAAAGCTGACAGCCTGTCCCAATAAAAGTTCCAACAATGGCAGAATATTATTTTGTTAGGATTTACAATACATGCAGGACACAATGTATATATATATGGGCTGTGCGAGAGAAGTGTTTCTGAGGCCATGTTATACTATTTTCATGCAAGCTGACTTATTAAAAAGAGACTTCAATAATAGACTGCCTGTATGTCTACTGCCCTCAAACTTGTACCCATGCTAATGTATTATTGCAAAAATAATATATACATATATATATATATATATATATATATATTATTTTTTATTTTTTTCTGTTAGGATGCATAAGGAGTAGGGATGAGCGGGTTCGGTTCCTCGGAATCCGAACCCGCCCGAACTTCATGTTTTTTTACACGGGTCCGAGAGACTCGGATCTTCCCGCCTTGCTCGGTTAACCCGAGCGCGCCCGAACGTCATCATCCCGCTGTCGGATTCTCGCGAGGCTCGGATTCTATATAAGTAGCCGCGCGTCACCGCCATTTTCACACGTGCATTGAGATTCATAGGGAGAGGACGTGGCTGGCGTCCTCTCCGTTTATAGAGAAGAGAGTGAGACAGTAGAGAGAGACACAGTAGTAATTTTGGGGAGCATTAGGAGGAGTACTAGTTACTTGCTGAAATGATAGATAGTGTGACTGTATATTATCTGACTTGTGGGGGAGACACTGACAGTGGGGAGCAGTTAGAGTCTGAGAGCAGGACTCAGGAGTACATATAACGTACAGTGCACACTTTTGCTGCCAGAGTGCCACACTGCCATTGTGACCACACTGACCACCAGTATAATATATATTGTGATTGTCTGCTTAGGAGTACTACTTGCAAGTTGCTGATAGTGTGACCAGTGACCTGACCACCAGTCACCACCAGTTTAATATATATATATATATATATATATATATATATATATATATATAATTGTATATAATATATATATAATATTGTATACCACCTACCCGTGGTTTTTTTCTTTTTTTTTTCTTTCTTCTTTATACATACTACTATAGTAGCTTACTGTAGCAGTCTGCGGTGCTGCTGAGCTGACTGTGTCCAGCAGGTCCGTCATCAGTCATTACATAATAAATATATATACCTGTCCGGCTGCAGTACTAGTGATATTATATATATATATATTGATTTCATCTCATTATCATCCAGTCTATATTAGCAGCAGACACAGTACGGTAGTCCACGGCTGTAGCTACCTCTGTGTCGGCAGTCGCTCGTCCATCCATAATTGTATACCACCTACCCGTGGTTTTTTTTTTCTTTCTTCTTTATACATACTACTATAGTAGCTTACTGTAGCAGTCTGCGGTGCTGCTGAGCTGACAGTGTCCAGCAGGTCCGTCATCAGTCATTACATAATAAATATATATACCTGTCCGGCTGCAGTACTAGTGATATTATATATATATATATATTGATTTCATCTCATTATCATCCAGTCTATATTAGCAGCAGACACAGTACGGTAGTCCACGGCTGTAGCTACCTCTGTGTCGGCAGTCGCTCGTCCATCCATAATTGTATACCACCTACCCGTGGTTTTTTTTTTTCTTTCTTCTTTATACATACTACTATAGTAGCTTACTGTAGCAGTCTGCGGTGCTGCTGAGCTGACAGTGTCCAGCAGGTCCGTCATCAGTCATTACATAATAAATATATATACCTGTCCGGCTGCAGTACTAGTGATATTATATATATATATATATATATATATTGATTTCATCTCATTATCATCCAGTCTATATTAGCAGCAGACACAGTACGGTAGTCCACGGCTGTAGCTACCTCTGTGTCGGCAGTCGCTCGTCCATCCATAATTGTATACCACCTACCCGTGGTTTTTTTTTTCTTTCTTCTTTATACATACTACTATAGTAGCTTACTGTAGTAGTCTGCGGTGCTGCTGAGCTGACAGTGTCAAGCAGGTCCGTCATCAGTCATTACATAATAAATATATATACCTGTCCGGCTGCAGTACTAGTGATATTATATATATATATATATTGATTTCATCTCATTATCATCCAGTCTATATAGCAGCAGACACAGTACGGTAGTCCACGGCTGTAGCTACCTCTGTGTCGGCAGTCGCTCGTCCATCCATAATTGTATACCACCTACCCGTGTTTTTTTTTTCTTTCTTCTTTATACATACTACTATAGTAGCTTACTGTAGCAGTCTGCGGTGCTGCTGAGCTGACAGTGTCCAGCAGGTCCGTCATCAGTCATTACATAATAAATATATCTACCTGTCCGGCTGCAGTACTAGTGTGATATAATATATATTGATTTCATCTCATTATCATCCAGTCTATATTAGCAGCAGACACAGTACGGTAGTCCACGGCTGTAGCTACCTCTGTGTCGGCAGTCGCTGGTCCATCCATAAGTATACTAGTATCCATCCATCTCCATTGTTTACCTGAGGTGCCTTTTAGTTGTGCCTATTAAAATATGGAGAACAAAAATGTTGAGGTTCCAAAATTAGGGAAAGATCAAGATCCACTTCCACCTCGTGCTGAAGCTGCTGCCACTAGTCATGGCCGAGACGATGAAATGCCAGCAACGTCGTCTGCCAAGGCCGATGCCCAATGTCATAGTACAGAGCATGTAAAATCCAAAACACCAAATATCAGTAAAAAAAGGACTCCAAAATCTAAAATAAAATTGTCGTCGGAGAAGCGTAAACTTGCCAATATGCCATTTACCACACGGAGTGGCAAGGAACGGCTGAGGCCCTGGCCTATGTTCATGGCTAGTGGTTCAGCTTCACATGAGGATGGAAGCACTCAGCCTCTTGCTAGAAAAATGAAAAGACTCAAGCTGGCAAAAGCACCGCAAAGAACTGTGCGTTCTTCGAAATCCCAAATCCACAAGGAGAGTCCAATTGTGTCGGTTGCGATGCCTGACCTTCCCAACACTGGACGTGAAGAGCATGCACCTTCCACCATTTGCACGCCCCCTGCAAGTGCTGGAAGGAGCACCCGCAGTCCAGTTCCTGATAGTCAGATTGAAGATGTCAGTGTTGAAGTACACCAGGATGAGGAGGATATGGGTGTTGCTGGCGCTGGGGAGGAAATTGACAAGGAGGATTCTGATGGTGAGGTGGTTTGTTTAAGTCAGGCACCCGGGGAGACACCTGTTGTCCGTGGGAGGAATATGGCCGTTGACATGCCTGGTGAAAATACCAAAAAAATCAGCTCTTCGGTGTGGAAGTATTTCAACAGAAATGCGGACAACATTTGTCAAGCCGTGTGTTGCCTTTGTCAAGCTGTAATAAGTAGGGGTAAGGACGTTAACCACCTCGGAACATCCTCCCTTATACGTCACCTGCAGCGCATTCATAATAAGTCAGTGACAAGTTCAAAAACTTTGGGCGACAGCGGTAGCAGTCCACTGACCAGTAAATCCCTTCCTCTTGTAACCAAGCTCACGCAAACCACCCCACCAACTCCCTCAGTGTCAATTTCCTCCTTCCCCAGGAATGCCAATAGTCCTGCAGGCCATGTCACTGGCAATTCTGACGATTCCTCTCCTGCCTGGGATTCCTCCGATGCATCCTTGCGTGTAACGCCTACTGCTGCTGGCGCTGCTGTTGTTGCTGCTGGGAGTCGATGGTCATCCCAGAGGGGAAATCGTAAGACCACTTTTACTACTTCCACCAAGCAATTGACTGTCCAACAGTCCTTTGCGAGGAAGATGAAATATCACAGCAGTCATCCTGCTGCAAAGCGGATAACTGAGGCCTTGGCATCCTGGGTGGTGAGAAACGTGGTTCCGGTATCCATCATTACTGCAGAGCCAACTAGAGACTTGTTGGAGGTACTGTGTCCCCGGTACCAAATACCATCTAGGTTCCATTTCTCTAGGCAGGCGATACCGAAAATGTACACAGACCTCAGAAAAAGAGTCACCAGTGTCCTAAAAAATGCAGCTGTACCCAATGTCCACTTAACCACGGACATGTGGACAAGTGGAGCAGGGCAGGGTCAGGACTATATGACTGTGACAGCCCACTGGGTAGATGTATGGACTCCCGCCGCAAGAACAGCAGCGGCGGCACCAGTAGCAGCATCTCGCAAACGCCAACTCTTTCCTAGGCAGGCTACGCTTTGTATCACCGGTTTCCAGAATACGCACACAGCTGAAAACCTCTTACGGCAACTGAGGAAGATCATCGCGGAATGGCTTACCCCAATTGGACTCTCCTGTGGATTTGTGGCATCGGACAACGCCAGCAATATTGTGTGTGCATTAAATATGGGCAAATTCCAGCACGTCCCATGTTTTGCACATACCTTGAATTTGGTGGTGCAGAATTTTTAAAAAAACGACAGGGGCGTGCAAGAGATGCTGTCGGTGGCCAGAAGAATTGCGGGACACTTTCGGCGTACAGGCACCACGTACAGAAGACTGGAGCAACACCAAAAACGCCTGAACCTGCCCTGCCATCATCTGAAGCAAGAAGTGGTAACGAGGTGGAATTCAACCCTATATATGCTTCAGAGGTTGGAGGAGCAGCAAAAGGCCATTCAAGCCTATACAATTCAGCACGATATAGGAGGTGGAATGCACCTGTCTCAAGCGCAGTGGAGAATGATTTCAACGTTGTGCAAGGTTCTGCTGCCCTTTGAACTTGCCACACGTGAAGTCAGTTCAGACACTGCCAGCCTGAGTCAGGTCATTCCCCTCATCAGGCTTTTGCAGAAGAAGCTGGAGACATTGAAGGAGGAGCTAACACGGAGCGATTCCGCTAGGCATGTGGGACTTGTGGATGGAGCCCTTAATTCGCTTAACAAGGATTCACGGGTGGTCAATCTGTTGAAATCAGAGCACTACATTTTGGCCACCGTGCTCGATCCTAGATTTAAAACCTACCTTGGATCTCTCTTTCCGGCAGACACAGGTCTGCTGGGGTTGAAAGACCTGCTGGTGACAAAATTGTCAAGTCAAGCGGAACGCGACCTGTCAACATCTCCTCCTTCACATTCTCCCGCAACTGGGGGTGCGAGGAAAAGGCTCAGAATTCCGAGCCCACCCGCTGGCGGTGATGCAGGGCAGTCTGGAGCGACTGCTGATGCTGACATCTGGTCCGGACTGAAGGACCTGACAACGATTACGGACATGTCGTCTACTGTCACTGCATATGATTCTCTCAACATTGATAGAATGGTGGAGGATTATATGAGTGACCGCATCCAAGTAGGCACGTCACACAGTCCGTACTTATACTGGCAGGAAAAAGAGGCAATTTGGAGGCCCTTGCACAAACTGGCTTTATTCTACCTAAGTTGCCCTCCCACAAGTGTGTACTCCGAAAGAGTGTTTAGTGCCGCCGCTCACCTTGTCAGCAATCGGCGTACGAGGTTACTTCCAGAAAATGTTTAGAAGATGATGTTCATTAAAATGAATTATAATCAATTCCTCCGTGGAGACATTGACCAGCAGCAATTGCCTCCACAAAGTACACAGGGAGCTGAGATGGTGGATTCCAGTGGGGACGAATTGATAATCTGTGAGGAGGGGGATGTACACGGTGATATATCGGAGGATGATGATGAGGTGGACATCTTGCCTCTGTAGAGCCAGTTTGTGCAAGGAGAGATTAATTGCTTCTTTTTCGGTGGGGGTCCAAACCAACCCGTCATTTCAGTCACAGTCGTGTGGCAGACCCTGTCACTGAAATGATGGGTTGGTTAAAGTGTGCATGTCCTGTTTATACAACATAAGGGTGGGTGGGAGGGCCCAAGGACAATTCCATCTTGCACCTCTTTTTTCTTTAATTTTTCTTTGCGTCATGTGCTGTTTGGGGAGTGTTTTTTGGAAGGGCCATCCTGCGTGACACTGCAGTGCCACTCCTAGATGGGCCCGGTGTTTGTGTCGGCCACTAGGGTAGCTTATCTTACTCACACAGCTACCTCATTGCGCCTCTTTTTTTCTTCTTTGCGTCATGTGCTGTTTGGGGAGTGTTTTTTGGAAGGGCCATCCTGCGTGACACTGCAGTGCCACTCCTAGATGGGCCAGGTGTTTGTGTCGGCCACTAGGGTCGCTTATCTTACTCACACAGCTACCTCATTGCGCCTCTTTTTTTCTTTGCGTCATGTGCTGTTTGGGGAGTGTTTTTTGGAAGGGCCATCCTGCGTGACACTGCAGTGCCACTCCTAGATGGGCCCGGTGTTTGTGTCGGCCACTAGGGTCGCTTATCTTACTCACACAGCTACCTCATTGCGCCTCTTTTTTTCTTTGCGTCATGTGCTGTTTGGGGAGTGTTTTTTGGAAGGGCCATCCTGCGTGACACTGCAGTGCCACTCCTAGATGGGCCCGGTGTTTGTGTTGGCCACTAGGGTCGCTTATCTTACTCACACAGCTACCTCATTGCACCTCTTTTTTTCTTTGCGTCATGTGCTGTTTGGGGAGTGTTTTTTGGAAGGGCCATCCTGCGTGACACTGCAGTGCCACTCCTAGATGGGCCCGGTGTTTGTGTCGGCCACTAGGGTCGCTTATCTTACTCACACAGCTACCTCATTGCGCCTCTTTTTTTCTTTGCGTCATGTGCTGTTTGGGGAGTGTTTTTTGGAAGGGCCATCCTGCGTGACACTGCAGTGCCACTCCTAGATGGGCCCGGTGTTTGTGTCGGCCACTAGGGTCGCTTATCTTACTCACACAGCTACCTCATTGCGCCTCTTTTTTTCTTTGCGTAATGTGCTATTTGGGGAGTGTTTTTTGGAAGGGCCATCCTGCGTGACACTGCAGTGCCACTCCTAGATGGGCCCCGTGTTTGTGTCGGCCACTAGGGTCGCTTATCTTACTCACACAGCGACCTCGGTGCAAATTTTAGGACTAAAAATAATATTGTGAGGTGTGAGGTATTCAGAATAGACTGAAAATGAGTGGAAATTATGGTTTTTGAGGTTAATAATACTTTGGGATCAAAATGACCCCCAAATTCTATGATTTTAGCTGTTTTTTTGGGTTTTTTGAAAAAAACACCCGAATCCAAAACACACCCGAATCCGACAAAAAAAATTCGGTGAGGTTTTGCCAAAACGCGGTCGAACCCAAAACACGGCCGCGGAACCGAACCCAAAACCAAAACACAAAACCCGAAAAATTTCAAGTGCACATCTCTAATAAGGAGGCATCATCATGTGATGTCTATTAGTGCTGGCTTGTGTTGGATTGACTATATATACACATATATGAGTATACACACACACACACACACACACACACACATATATATTTCAAAATAAATAGATCAGTGCGCTTCTCCCAGTCCAATATTACTATACCTCGATATATAGTCCACAGGGTTCCACGAAGTCCAATATAGGCTTTATAGCCCCAGTCTCACACACTCCACTTCTTTGAGCGGCTGCTCAGTTCCTCAAAACGCTACTAGGTAAATAGCCAAAGGATCTGTGAACAAGAGGGAGAGGAACATGGGTTATGGAGCACTGTGGGGTCTTATAAACTTTTGTGTTCCCAGTCTGTGCCCACAGGGCATAAAATGAGACAGCTCCTCACCCTGAAATCATTTTTATTATTTGTGGGTGTGGGCACCCTGAAAAGAAATACTACATGGCAGGCGCTTGTTCCTCCCTCTCCCTCTTGTTTATATATACAGTATATATATATATATATATATATATATATAGATATATCCATAGAAATGTCCGCACTCACGTCCAAAAAATCATCACCATGGGGTGCTGCTCATGATAACCCCGAAAGGGTTTCACATATACCAGGTGTGTTGGAAAATCCAACAGAGGGCACTCACCAGTCCATAAGAGTATAAAGGTTTATTGATACATTATAATCACCAATAGTGTGTCGACGTTTCGGCCCCTAGGGCCTTTCTCAAGACAATCAATAGAGACATCCAAACAGCATGCCAATTACACACATACTGACACTGCCTGCCGGGTCCCCTTATATAGCCCATCAAATATCAATCAACAATGTAATCAACCCAAATAGGATACCTGCAGTGTGATTCAAAACCCCCCCGTTATGTATATAATATAACATCCTGGACACACAGAGCAAGCAAGAATCAAAATGCATATCACCGAAATAGGTACCATTATTCAAACACAGGAGCCAGCTGTGAACGCTGGGCCGCGCGTCCGGAGCTACCGGAAATACGTCATCCGTATCGCGCGTTACCATGGCTACAGAATTAAATCCATACGCTTCACCGGTAACCATGGTAGCGCGGCGCACATTTTAGTGATGTGCTAACCGCGCATTAGAGCGTGTCATACTAGCTATTCGTAGCCAGGGTAACCACATACAACTAAAGATTACAAAGCCCGGAAGTGCTAAAAAGACGTATAAGTCTAGATTGCGCTCCATGCTGCTCCCCACAATAATTAGACCTAAATTAGATTAGGATTCACACCTATATCGCAATGTGACCCAGATGTTAAACTGCCTTAATATCATACATGTCTGATATGGTATACAGAATATGTTGCAATCCAATAGTTTGCATAGTATATATAAAGCAGATTACAAGCATAGTAATTACTTCACATTGAGAGGATTAACTTAATATCATATGGGCTCTATATCAGCAAATCACATGCTATCAGACTATATCAATAAAAAACTGGAATATAAAGACAGGGTAATAACACTGCTCATAGGCTGCAGATATATAGACAGTACATTAGGATTAATCAGCTTATCAATATCTATATCATAACAAAGGTATTATCAATCCCAAAATCCCTCGGCAGAATATCACCGATCAGATGTAGGGATCAAACATGAAACCTTTAAACCTAATAGCATAGCACATAATCAAAGAAGATGCTACAGAAGAGGACCCGGCAGAAACAATACACCCAATAGTACCCCCAGATTAAAATTTCAATATATGGTGATCACTGTCACCAACACCAAACCAATATACCAATAAAACAAACAATAATATAAACAGTAACCCTGTGCCTCTAGGGAAAGGGGTCAATAATTGACCTCTGTTCTATACTACTTAATGAATGAATATGTTAAGTGGATTGTTCTCATTAAGCCCGCGTGGAGTTATGGTGTCCAGTCTATGAATCCACCTTGCTTCACACTTTTTTAAAGTTAGAATACGATCTCCACCCCGTATGGGTTCAGGAACATGGTCAATGACCATACAACGCAATGCAGCTACTTGGTGATTAGCAAGAAGAAAATGTTTAGCAACTGGTTTGTCAGTATTGCCCAATTCAATGGCTTGTCTGATGGAATATCTGTGGTTTGCCATCCTATCCCTAAAGGATCTCTTAGTCATCCCTGTATAGTAGAGTCCGCAGGGGCAGATAATTATATAAACCACAAAAGCACTGGTACACGTCACATTATGTTTGATGGAAATTTTGGTGCCATTATGTGGATGGCGAAAGTCCTTGCCACTGACCATAGAGTTGCATGTGGTACACCCCTTGCACTTAAAGCATCCGGTCCTTCCAGAGCGCAACCAACTCGATGGTCCCACATTTGGTTGCAAAGTGGGACGCATCAAAAGTTGTCGCAGATTGGGACCTCGTTTATACGCACACATCGGGGGTTTAATACCACGTAATTTCAAACTTGGATCAGTAGTTTAAAGTGGCCAATTCTTTTCATATATCTTCTTGGTAATCTGTGAAGTATGATCATATGTGCTCACATGTATCATCCGATTATCAGTAGCCTTCTTAGGTACTTTATCTTTTGGATGATTATACCGATGATATGCTTTCTTGATACATCTCTCAAGTGTGTTAAGTGAGTACCCTCGTTGCATAAACCTGGACTTCATCTCATCAATCTGTAGCTGAGCAAGTTCATTAGAGGAATTAATTCTGAGTACCCTCAGGAACTGGGAAATCGGTAGACTTTCCTTCAGAGTGGGAGGATGTTGGCTCGTAGCCTGTAGCAATGTGTTCCTATCCGTCTGCTTACGGAACAAAGTGGTACACAGTCGAGGACCCTCCCTCCACACAGTTACGTCTAAAAAGTCTACAGAGTGTAGATCCATGTTAACAGTAAACCTAATTGGTTCATCTAACGCATTAAGCGTTTCAACCATCTTAGTTACTTCGTCCCCAGTGCCAGACCACAGCAAAAAAACATCATCAATAAATCTAACGTATATTAAACATTTATGTCCAAATTGGCGAAAGATATAATTACGCTCATATATGGCCATATATAAATTGGCGTATGCCGGCGCCAAATTAGACCCCATGGCCGTGCCATTTACTTGGGCAAAAAATGTAGAACCGTACAAAAAATAGTTCTGCTTCAAAACCAGTTCCACCAGGCTGGTCAAAAATTCAATAGGAGGTTGTTTGTGAGCTGCTTCAATCAAATGTCACCTAATAGCATCAATGCCATCACTATGTGGTATTACTGTATACAGCGACTGACTATCAAGGGTTACTAACCAAATTTCACCGTCAGGAACTACAAGATCCTTAATTTTAAGAAGAAAATCAGTGGTATCACGAACATAACTAGTGGTATTCAGCACCAAGGGTTGTAAAAATTGGTCCACATATACTGCCAGGGGCTGTAAAAGAGACCCTCGGGCCGATATAATCGGTCTACCCGGAGGATCTTCAAGCCGCTTATGGATTTTAGGCAGTGTATAAATAATAGGTGTTATAGGGTGTTCAACTTTTAAATATCCAGCTGTATCACTGTCAATCCACCCTGCCTGTAGCCCCAAATCAATAGTATTATCAATAAGTATTTTGATCTTATTAGTTGGGTTCCCACTTAAACGCTTGTATGTGGTATTATCAGCCAATTGACATCGGATTTCCCTATCATACTGTACCCAATCTTGTATCACCACTGCCCCGCCTTTGTCAGCGGGGCGAATGGTGATATCCTTATTATTCTTAAGGGATTTAAGTGCTTCCCTCTGGGCTGGAGACATATTATAGTATTTGGGTTTTGTGATGGTACTAGATTGTTTGTCAATTTCAGCCATCCTAGTAAAGGTCTTAATACTGGCATTATAGGAAATCGGATCATATTGGCTTGGTTTCTTACATTTGGATGGAGCTACCTGCTCTCGTACAGTTGTGGTACCAAACTGTTCTCTAAGGCGTAGTTTACGACTAAACTTATAATTATCAACTGTCCACGAGAATGCATCGTGTGTAGTGGTAGGGATAAATGATAAACCTAGTGATAGAACCGATGATTCAGCTTCAGTAAGGGTGTGAGATGAAAGATTAAAGATCAGGTTGGTATCTTGGGTTTCCTGCCACTTCTTCTTATGGTGTCCACCCCGCCTCTGGTGGCTCCGGACCCGCCTCTTCTTCTGAAGGGGGGATACACATGTGTACCTGTCTCTAAAAAATGTTGTTGTCTAAATCGTCTACTAAAATGTGCGCCGCGCTACCATGGTTACCGGTGACGCGTATGGATTTAATTCTGTAGCCATGGTAACGCGCGATACGGATGACGTATTTCCGGTAGCTCCGGACGCGCGGCCCAGCGTTCACAGCTGGCTCCTGTGTTTGAATAATGGTACCTATTTCGGTGATATGCATTTTGATTCTTGCTTGCTCTGTGAGTCCAGGATGTTATATTATATACATAACGGGGGGGTTTTGAATCACACTGCAGGTATCCTATTTGGGTTGATTACATTGTTGATTGATATTTGATGGGCTATATAAGGGGACCCGGCAGGCAGTGTCAGTATGTGTGTAATTGGCATGCTGTTTGGATGTCTCTATTGATTGTCCTGAGAAAGGCCCTAGGGGCCGAAACGTCGACACACTATTGGTGATTATAATGTATCAATAAACCTTTATACTCTTATGGACTGGTGAGTGCCCTCTGTTGGATTTTCCAACACACCTGGTATATGTGAAACCCTTTCGGGGTTATCATGAGCAGCACCCCATGGTGATGATTTTTTGGACGTGAGTGCGGACATTTCTATGGATATATATATGGATCTCAAGCTATGAGCCAGGATTTCTTTGTCAAGCACCCGTTACTCTATGATGAACCTTTTGGATTGGTGACTATATTTGATTCTCTATTCCTTTTTCAGTGGGACATTTTAGTATGTCGGATGCAGAGCATGCTGGCATTATGAGCCACCTAGTATACCTATATTTCTAGGTGTTTTAATATTTAACATTTAATATAGCCCTGTGCCTCTGAGTTTTGTCCTTACCAGTGCCAGACTACAGTAATAAACATCTAATTTTGTGTGATATTCTCTATCTTTCTCTTCTCTTCTCTTCCTTCCTTCCTTTCTTGTTGTTTTAAATATTATTGAATATGTCGCAGGTAGGGACTAATGTGGTCGATGAGGACTTGTTGAGAATAGCTGAGAGTAATTTTTTATCGCTCACAGATGATGACGCTGAGAGAATATATTTTGACCATGTGGAATTTACTGAATTGCCTGCTGAAACTTCAGCTGATCTATATACAAAGTTGTTAAGAATGAGGAAACAAGAAATCGATCTTGTTCTACATGGTCAATTCCTTAGCGAGTACCATCGAGCTAAAAGGATACCTAGGGGTTTTAGGGTACAAAATGTACCCACACTGGGCCGTAATAACCAAGCGTTCTGTGCCAAATGGTGCTCGGTCCTCAATAAGTGCTCATCTGACCTTATTTTACTGGTTATTGAAGAAGTTAGTTCCGAATTGAAGAAATTACGAGGAGAGATTGAAACATTTAAGGGATTATATATTAAGAAGCTGACTACTGATAAAACTGAACCATGGCTTGAATGTTTGAAAAGCCAGGTTGATGCTTATCAGCAGGAATTATTACAGTTTAAAAGGAAAAAACTTGAAACCGTCAATACTGACTACAAGTTACATACAGTGTACAGATGGTTAACAGGTAATCAAGGTGATACTAGGGGGAGACGGTTTTTCCGCCAATATAGACCTAGAGACGCCACACAGGGAGGTGCAGTCTCGGCACAATCTTCCTCTGACGGTGAGACGACTGACTCCAATGATGGTAGACGATTTAGACAACAACATTTTTTAGAGACAGGTACACATGTGTATCCCCCCTTCAGAAGAAGAGGCGGGTCCGGAGCCACAAGAGGCGGGGTGGACACCATAAGAAGAAGTGGCAGGAAACCCAAGATACCAACCTGATCTTTAATCTTTCATCTCACACCCTTACTGAAGCTGAATCATCGGTTCTATCACTAGGTTTATCATTTATCCCTACCACTACACACGATGCATTCTCGTGGACAGTTGATAATTATAAGTTTAGTCGTAAACTACGCCTTAGAGAACAGTTTGGTACCACAACTGTACGAGAGCAGGTAGCTCCATCCAAATGTAAGAAACCAAGCCAATATGATCCGATTTCCTATAATGCCAGTATTAAGACCTTTACTAGGATGGCTGAAATTGACAAACAATCTAGTACCATCACTAAACCCAAATACTATAATATGGCTCCAGCCCAGAGGGAAGCACTTAAATCCCTTAAGAATAATAAGGATATCACCATTCGCCCCGCTGACAAAGGCGGGGCAGTGGTGATACAAGATTGGGTACAGTATGATAGGGAAATCCGACGTCAATTGGCTGATAATACCACATACAAGCGTTTAAGTGGGAACCCAACTAATAAGATCAAAATACTTATTGATAATACTATTGATTTGGGGCTACAGGCAGGGTGGATTGACAGTGATACAGCTGGATATTTAAAAGTTGAACACCCTATAACACCTATTATTTATACACTGCCTAAAATCCATAAGCGGCTTGAAGATCCTCCGGGTAGACCGATTATATCGGCCCGGGGGTCTCTTTTACAGCCCCTGGCAGTATATGTGGACCAATTTTTACAACCCTTGGTGCTGAATACCACTAGTTATGTTCGTGATACCACTGATTTTCTTCTTAAAATTAAGGATCTTGTAGTTCCTGACGGTGAAATTTGGTTAGTAACCCTTGATATTCAGTCGCTGTATACAGTAATACCACATAGTGATGGCATTGATGCTATTAGGCGACATTTGATTGAAGCAGCTCACAAACAACCTCCTATTGAATTTTTGACCAGCCTGGTGGAACTGGTTTTGAAGCAGAACTATTTTTTGTACGGTTCTACATTTTTTGCCCAAGTAAATGGCACGGCCATGGGGTCTAATTTGGCGCCGGCATACGCCAATTTATATATGGCCATATATGAGCGTAATTATATCTTTCGCCAATTTGGACATAAATGTTTAATATACGTTAGATTTATTGATGATGTTTTTTTGCTGTGGTCTGGCACTGGGGACGAAGTAACTAAGATGGTTGAAACGCTTAATGCATTAGATGAACCAATTAGGTTTACTGTTAACATGGATCTACACTCTGTAGACTTTTTAGACGTAACTGTGTGGAGGGAGGGTCCTCGACTGTGTACCACTTTGTTCCGTAAGCAGACGGATAGGAACACATTGCTACAGGCTACGAGCCAACATCCTCCCACTCTGAAGGAAAGTCTACCGATTTCCCAGTTCCTGAGGGTACTCAGAATTAATTCCTCTAATGAACTTGCTCAGCTACAGATTGATGAGATGAAGTCCAGGTTTATGCAACGAGGGTACTCACTTAACACACTTGAGAGATGTATCAAGAAAGCATATCATCGGTATAATCATCCAAAAGATAAAGTACCTAAGAAGGCTACTGATAATCGGATGATACATGTGAGCACATATGATCATACTTCACAGATTACCAAGAAGATATATGAAAAGAATTGGCCACTTTTAACTACTGATCCAAGTTTGAAATTACGTGGTATTAAACCCCCGATGTGTGCGTATAAACGAGGTCCCAATCTGCGACAACTTTTGATGCGTCCCACTTTGCAACCAAATGTGGGACCATCGAGTTGGTTGCGCTCTGGAAGGACCGGATGCTTTAAGTGCAAGGGGTGTACCACATGCAACTCTATGGTCAGTGGCAAGGACTTTCGCCATCCACATAATGGCACCAAAATTTCCATCAAACATAATGTGATGTGTACCAGTGCTTTTGTGGTTTATATAATTATCTGCCCCTGCGGACTCTACTATACAGGGGTGACTAAGAGATCCTTTAGGGATAGGATGGCAAACCACAGATATTCCATCAGACAAGCCATTGAATTGGGCAATACTGACAAACCAGTTGCTAAACATTTTCTTCTTGCTAATCACCAAGTAGCTGCATTGCGTTGTATGGTCATTGACCATGTTCCTGAACCCATACGGGGTGGAGATCGTATTCTAACTTTAAAAAAGTGTGAAGCAAGGTGGATTCATAGACTGGACACCATAACTCCACGCGGGCTTAATGAGAACAATCCACTTAACATATTCATTCATTAAGTAGTATAGAACAGAGGTCAATTATTGACCCCTTTCCCTAGAGGCACAGGGTTACTGTTTATAGTATTGTTTGTTTTATTGGTATATTGGTTTGGTGTTGGTGACAGTGATCACCATATATTGAAATTTTAATCTGGGGGTACTATTGGGTGTATTGTTTCTGCCGGGTCCTCTTCTGTAGCATCATCTTTGATTATGTGCTATGCTATTAGGTTTAAAGGTTTCATGTTTGATCCCTACATCTGATCGGTGATATTCTGCCGAGGGATTTTGGGATTGATAATACCTTTGTTATGATATAGATATTGATAAGCTGATTAATCCTAATGTACTGTCTATATATCTGCAGCCTATGAGCAGTGTTATTACCCTGTCTTTATATTCCAGTTTTTTATTGATATAGTCTGATAGCATGTGATTTGCTGATATAGAGCCCATATGATATAGAGTTAATCCTCTCAATGTGAAGTAATTACTATGCTTGTAATCTGCTTTATATATACTATGCAAACTATTGGATTGCAACATATTCTGTATACCATATCAGACATGTATGATATTAAGGCAGTTTAACATCTGGGTCACATTGCGATATAGGTGTGAATCCTAATCTAATTTAGGTCTAATTATTGTGGGGAGCAGCATGGAGCGCAATCTAGACTTATACGTCTTTTTAGCACTTCCGGGCTTTGTAATCTTTAGTTGTATGTGGTTACCCTGGCTACGAATATCTAGTATGACACGCTCTAATGCGCGGTTAGCACATCACTAAAATGTGCGCCGCGCTACCATGGTTACCGGTGACGCGTATGGATTTAATTCTGTAGCCATGGTAACGCGCGATACGGATGACGTATTTCCGGTAGCTCCGGACGCGCGGCCCAGCGTTCACAGCTGGCTCCTGTGTTTGAATAATGGTACCTATTTCGGTGATATGCATTTTGATTCTTGCTTGCTCTGTGAGTCCAGGATGTTATATTATATACATAACGGGGGGGTTTTGAATCACACTGCAGGTATCCTATTTGGGTTGATTACATTGTTGATTGATATTTGATGGGCTATATAAGGGGACCCGGCAGGCAGTGTCAGTATGTGTGTAATTGGCATGCTGTTTGGATGTCTCTATTGATTGTCCTGAGAAAGGCCCTAGGGGCCGAAACGTCGACACACTATTGGTGATTATAATGTGTCAATAAACCTTTATACTCTTATGGACTGGTGAGTGCCCTCTGTTGGATTTTCCAACACACCTGGTATATATATAGATAGAAGGAAAGATATACAGCGCTGTTTGACACAACAGAGTCTATAAATATATATTTTAATATGTATAATAAAACAGATTTTATAGAATAAAAATACAAATACTTTAATAAAATGGAAAAAACTGTAAAAAACTGTACGTCTCTTAAATGACTACAGGTGGACTTGAGAGTGTATTTTTGCTGACAATCAATAAATTTAGGCACACACCAATGAAAGCACAGTCATAATATTGGACCAGATAGTGACAAGTTCATCCTATTGGATGTATTTACCAAGTCTGTGTTCCGTTTAGAATGGGTCCCGTTTTGATGTCAATCCGTGTGGCAACGGTGATATAATTTGGGTCCTGGTTCACAGTTGACTTGGAGCTCCGTGTTCCTTTAAATGGGTCCTGGTCAGCGTGTGTCTGCTCAAGTCCACCTCCATCACGCCACCTTCTACAGTCAGGACCTTTGTGCACATTCTCCTCTCCGTGAACCAGGATCCTTATGGGCATTGCTACTGCCTACGACATCTAGAGGACCCATTTAAAGGAACACGGAGCTCCAAGTCAACTGTGAACCAGGACCCAAATTATATCACCGTTGCCACACGGATTGACATCAAAACGGGACCCATTCTAAACGGAACACAGACTTGGTAAATACATCCAATAGGATGAACTTGTCACTATCTGGTCCAATATTATGACTGTGCTTTCATTGGTGTGTGCCTAAATTTATTGATTGTCAGCAAAAATACACTCTCAAGTCCACCTGTAGTCATTTAAGAGACGTACAGTTTTTTACAGTTTTTTCCATTTTATTAAAGTATTTGTATTTTTATTCTATAAAATCTGTTTTATTATACATATTAAAATATACATTTATAGACTCTATTGTGTCAAACAGCGCTGTATATCTTTCCTTCTTTCTTGTAACCCCAAGGGGCTGACTACCCCTTATATATACAGCCGCTAGGATATAACATACTCATCACAAGCGCCCACATATATACTTGATATATATATATATAGATAGATAGGGGTAACAGCGACCAGCTGTGTTTTGAATGTTATTTAGTAGAATAGAATGCTTAAAAGTATGGAGAGTAATAATAAAGCTAAAAAGAAATTCTTCTTTATAATACTTATGCAAAATGAGGCAAACCCATTTAAAATATATATATATATATATATATATATATATATATATATAAAACAATAATTTTATTCTGAATACAGAGGTTAAGACCGACAATCATGTATAAAAACAAATAAGGTAAATAGCCAAAGGATCTGTGAACAAGAGGGAGAGGAACATGGGTTATGGAGCACTGTGGGGTCTTTTAAACTTTTGTGTTCCCAGTCTGTGTCCACATGGCAGAAAATGAGACAGCTCCTCACCCTGAAATAATTTTTATTATTTGTGGGTGTGGGCACCCTGAAAAGAAATACTACATCACAGGCACTTGTTCCTCCCTCTCCCTCTTGTATATATATATATATATATATATATATATATAGGGGTCTTGTGTATATATATATATATATATATATATACAAACAAATATAGAAAACCACAGCACTCGCCACCCCAGAAGCGGGGTGCAGCGTCCGCACTCGCCCCTCATAGGGTGGGGTGCATGCAGCCCATGGCCACCTACCCAAATACATACAAACAGGAAATCCAGCACTCACCATAGCAAGTTCACTTGTCCTCACAACATCAATAAATAAATGATGGGGATTTAGTTAGTGAATTGGCCAATGCACGGAAGCCTGCACACCTTATTTGTTATTATACATGATTGTCGGTCTTAACCTCTGTATTCAGAATAAAATTATTGTTATATTTTATATATATTTTTTTTAAAAATGGGTTTGCCTCATTTTGCATAAGTATTATAAAGAAGAATTTCTTTTTAGCTTTATTATTACTCTCCATACTTTTAAGCATTCTATTCTACTAAATAACATTCAAAACACCGCTGGTCACTGTTACCCCTATCCCCAAATTTATATCCTTTCCAACAGCATCTTACCCATGCTAAATACTTGGGGGTTAGCTGACATCGTCCCTCATTCCGAGTTGTTCGCTCGCTAGCTGCTTTTAGCAGCAGTGCAAACGCTAAGCCGCCGCCCTCTGGGAGTGTATCTTAGCTTAGCAGAAGTGCGAACGAAAGGATCGCAGCGCTGCTACTAAAAAAGATTGTGCAGTTTCAGAGTAGCTGCAGACCTACTCCTATCTTGCGATCATTTCAGACTATTTAGTTCCTGTTTTGACGTCACAAACACGCCCTGCATTCGGCCAGCCACTCCCCCGTTTCCCCAGCCACTCTTGCATTTTTAACTGGCACGCCTGCATTTTTACACACACTCCCCAAAAACGGTCAGTTACCTCCCAGAAACACCCACTTCCTGTCAATCACTTTGCGGACAGCAGTGCAACTGAAAAGCGTTGCTAGAGCTTGTGTAAAACTGCAATGGCTTTTGTGAAAGTACGACACGCGTGTGCAGTGTGCCCCATACGCATGCGCAGAAGTGCCGATATTTGACCTGATCACTGCGCTGCGAACATAAGCAGCTAGCGATCAACTCGAAATGACCCCCATCCTGCTCTATTAAGGGAGTGTTTTATATAAGTCAATAGTGATTTTTTTATACAATCGCTGTTTACATATGCATGTGGCGCCCTACTCCTATTGCTTATATATATATATATATATATATATATATATCTAAATCTATCTATCTATCTATCTATCTATCTATCTATGTAACAATGTATGGACCGGCACTCCTCCTAATAATGTTGGATGCTCTGGTGCCTCCAGAACACAATTAGTATAATAAGGCAAATAACCTGCGGCACTCAGAGGCTTGATGCAAAACGTGCTTGCCTTATTATATTATCTATCTATCTATCTATCTATCTATCTATCTATCTATCTATCTATCTATCTCTATATATCTATCTATATATATATATATATATATATATATATCTATATCTATATATATATATTCAAGAAAAATAAATTGAATGTAGTCCAGACTGACTACGAGGATCAAAGAGTGTATCGGTGGCTGTCGGGTACAACGCCTAGGAATGGCCGTCCGCAGGGTCGCTCCCGATCATCATGGCGAGAGAGACAACAGCGGAGAGATAAGTCCAACAGTGACAGTGACTTCAATGTGAACGACTCTGATGATGCTCAAAGCTCACAAGAAACTCCAGTGAGTAAATTTACTCGCTCAAAAAACGACAAACCTGGACCAAGCCCACACGCCGGGGGGGGCAGTCAGAAAGATTACAAAAAACCGCCCATAAACAAAACGAAACGCAAGAATTAGTCTTTAACTTATCAACATATAAGTTAAATGATGTTGAGATCTCAGTTCTGAATAAAGGACTATCATATGTTCCAAGCAACCCCCATAATGATTTGAATTGGAAAATTGATCTTCACAAGTTTAACCGTTCACTAAGAATAAAAGAATTTTTCCAACACAAACCATTAGGCAAGAGTAACATCTTTGATGGGTTTTACAAGAAATATCCGAAATCCCAGTTTGATCCACCATCTAGCAATCCTTCATTAAGGACGTTTTCACGGTTATTAGATGAGTCAGTAACAAAGTTTGATGCTGCCCCTAAGAGACACTTTCATAATTTGTCCAGACAACAGAAAGCAGCAATCCAAGGTCTGGCATCTAATCCTGAAATCGTTATACGCCCCGCGGATAAGGGCGGGGCTATAGTGATTTTGGACACAGCCAAGTATATATTGGACATTGACCAACAATTGGCGGATGAACACACTTATAAGAAATTGTCTTACAACCCGATGGAGACCTTCAAACAAGACCTTGATAAGATTCTATCCACAGCTTGTAAAGACGGATTGATAGATCACAAACTATTAGGAGCTTTATCTCAGGCTTACCCCAGGGTTCCAATATTATACACGATTCCCAAGGTGCACAAAGATGCAAAGAACCCCCCGGGCAGACCTATCATATCTGCCCGCGGGTCCTTGCTACAGCCAATATCACAATTTTTAGATTTTTTGTTGCAGCCGTTAGTGATGAAACAGGAGACCTTTTTGAAAGATACCACACAGTTTTTGTTGAAACTTGAAAATGTCGGGCTGATTCCAGAAGGAGCATTGCTGTGCACCTTGGATGTAAAGAATCTGTATACGATTATACCACACTCCATGGGTTTAGAGTGTATGAGGAGCTTTCTATATTCTAATCAGTTTAGTGATCTTGATATCCCGTTATTTTTACAGTTATTGGAGTTTATACTAATGCGGAATTTTTTCCTTCACAATGGTAAATTTTATTTACAGTGCACTGGCTGTGCGATGGGGACGAATGTTTCCCCATCGTACGCTAATGTGTTTATGTTTGAACAGGAACGTAATTTTTTCTTTTTAGATCAGAACATTCACCAGAAGATTAAGATGTATACGAGATACATAGATGATCTCTTTATGATCTGGACGGGATCGGAGAGTGAATTGATTAAATTGATCTCACAAATCAATGCTCTTGATCACCCTGTGAAATTTACGTTTCAATATAGTTGTGAAGTAATCAATTATCTAGATGTAAAGGTAAAGGTTGTAGATGGTAGGGTTACCACGGAGTTGTTTCATAAAAATACAGATCGGAACACGCTATTACATTACAGCAGTTGCCATCCACCGCCTTTGAAAAAAGCTCTCCCCAGAACACAGATGTTGAAAGCAGCTAGAATTACAAGTGATGTGAGTGCAGTAGAACCAGCTCTGGATTTGGTTCAAGATAAGTTTGCACAAAGAGGGTACCCAAGATCACTTCTAGAGGAGTCCAAACGGAAGGTGTTAGACACCCCCAGGGAGGCCCTTTTGAAATCTGACACCCCTAAGATTAAAGCAGATAAAATTCCATTGATATCGGAGTATACCTTAGCCAGTCAAGTGATGCCTCGGGCAATGAAAGCGTTGTGGCCGATAGTGAGTGGGGATAGCGAGTTACCAGTTTTTAAGGGTAAACAACTGATGCCCTGTTATAAAAGAGGCAAGAATTTAAGGGACATATTGGTTAAGTCTAAAGTAGAATACACTCCGAATACCGGTAAAACATCCTTTTTAGTTCAGAAGAAAAAAATGGGGTGCTATAAGTGTATATCATGTACCACATGTAATTATCTAGAACCAGGTCCATACTTTAAACATCCACACACTGGGCATAAATATAAGATCAATCATGTATTGACGTGTACAACCCAGTATGTAGTGTACATCATAATATGCCCTTGTGGGCTTTATTATGTGGGACAGACGACGAGGACTTTTAGGGAACGGATGGCTTTACACCGATCGGCCATTAAGGCCGCATTGGAGAATAAAGATTGTGACCAACCGGTGGCACGTCACTTTAAAAATGCGCACCATTCACTGACCTCTTTGAAGTATAAAATTATCGACCATGTCCCCCTCGATGTGAGAGGGGGTGATAGGAAGAGGCGGTTAAGTCAATGTGAATCCAAATGGATTCATATTTTGGACACCATAGCTCCTAGGGGTCTCAATGAGAAGATCTCTTGGGGCATATTTTTATAAATTATAATTGTAGAGGCAAATTTAGCTCCAAGTTCTTCAACAAGTAAGATCTAGAGTTCCCTGTGAAGAAGATTATAGTGAGGAGAGCCTTAGGGACTATTAGACAAGAATTCTCTTGATGTTCATGCTTGTGTAAAGAAATTGTACATTGACTATGAATACAACAATGAATATATCTCTGGCATTGTTTTTAATCTTTTGATTTTAGATTAATAGTATGCACTAACATGTCATCACCTGTGTGATTCCACATATTTGTTTATCACTTATGAGCACTCGATTTTGGTTATAGTTTTTCACTTTTATATGACATGAATATGTATATGTTCATCTTTTAAATAGATTTTTATTTCCTTGCAGTCACCACAGGGGGGCGCACACCGCACTCCCGGGAGGCACTGAGAGCCGCGACTGGTTGCTATGGGGATCCTGGTAACCGGCCGGACGGGCGCTTAGATGACGTCAGATCCGGAAAGACGTCATGTGGGCTGAACGGGAGGACGATGGACGCCGACACCTGTGAGTGATCTGCATCTTATAAAAGGTATGTTATAATGCATCTGTTCACAATGCTGTATATTCACTATTTTGCACTTGTTGTGATTGCGTCCTGACGAAAAGGCCGGAGGGCCTTGAAACGTTGACGACCATTGTATATGGATTTTCACTAAAGCATCTATTTATATGGAAGAAACTGGAGTGCCGCCCTTTATTCTTATCTATAAGGATCTTGGAACTGTCTATGCATGTGGGGAGGGCACCACATCTGTGTTCACATTATCCAGAGTGCCAAGCTTTTGTTGTATTGTATTGGTGTGGAGTGCAATAGAATCCACACAGTGCTGTGGCACCGGAGCTGTTTGATTAAGATTTGTACGCTTTATTCAAGCATTGGACAGTTGCTTCTGTCATACCAGAGGGAGCCAGAGGTATTTCCGTGGTCTGCTAGCATTACCTGCTTGTGCTATTTAATATTGCAGCATGGAATCAACAGCTTCCAATCAGGAACCAACTACCTTTGTTGGGTTACAACGAAGGATAGGGGAGACGATCAGCTTTACAGAGGAACAGGCATCGGCTATTTTATTTGAAACTACGCCGTCACCTGATATTGATCTGTCCACGGCTGAGGATGTGTACCATCTATTGCTAAAATGGAGGAAGAGGGAAACGGATTATTTCCTGCATGGTTCATCACTTTCAGACTATTACAGAGCGAAACTTATCCCACGTGGCTTTAGAGTGAGGAACATTCCGACGATCGGCCGGAACAGTGCAGAATTTTGCCGACAATGGATAGCAATATTGAACAAATGCAGCTTTGACCTGATGCTATTGGTGATCCAAGAGGCTGGGAAGGAGTTGCAAATCTCACGGGATAAGATCAGTGAATTCAAAATGACCCATAAAACCATTATGGATGATAAGAAACATAAGACCTTGTGGGAGAAGCTGGAGAATCAATGTGAGACATACAAACAAGAATTGATTAAATTCAAGAAAAATAAATTGAATGTAGTCCAGACTGACTACGAGGATCAAAGAGTGTATCGGTGGCTGTCGGGTACAACGCCTAGGAATGGCCGTCCGCAGGGTCGCTCCCGATCATCATGGCGAGAGAGACAACAGCGGAGAGATAAGTCCAACAGTGACAGTGACTTCAATGTGAACGACTCTGATGATGCTCAAAGCTCACAAGAAACTCCAGTGAGTAAATTTACTCGCTCAAAAAACGACAAACCTGGGCCAAGCCCACACGCCGGGGGGGGGCAGTCAGAAAGATTACAAAAAACCGCCCATAAACAAAACGAAACGCAAGAATTAGTCTTTAACTTATCAACATATAAGTTAAATGATGTTGAGATCTCAGTTCTGAATAAAGGACTATCATATGTTCCAAGCAACCCCCATAATGATTTGAATTGGAAAATTGATCTTCACAAGTTTAACCGTTCACTAAGAATAAAAGAATTTTTCCAACACAAACCATTAGGCAAGAGTAACATCTTTGATGGGTTTTACAAGAAATATCCGAAATCCCAGTTTGATCCACCGTCTAGCAATCCTTCATTAAGGACGTTTTCACGGTTATTAGATGAGTCAGTAACAAAGTTTGATGCTGCCCCTAAGAGACACTTTCATAATTTGTCCAGACAACAGAAAGCAGCAATCCAAGGTCTGGCATCTAATCCTGAAATCGTTATACGCCCCGCGGATAAGGGCGGGGCTATAGTGATTTTGGACACAGCCAAGTATATATTGGACATTGACCAACAATTGGCGGATGAACACACTTATAAGAAATTGTCTTACAACCCGATGGAGACCTTCAAACAAGACCTTGATAAGATTCTATCCACAGCTTGTAAAGACGGATTGATAGATCACAAACTATTAGGAGCTTTATCTCAGGCTTACCCCAGGGTTCCAATATTATACACGATTCCCAAGGTGCACAAAGATGCAAAGAACCCCCCGGGCAGACCTATCATATCTGCCCGCGGGTCCTTGCTACAGCCAATATCAAAATTTTTAGATTTTTTGTTGCAGCCGTTAGTGATGAAACAGGAGACCTTTTTGAAAGATACCACACAGTTTTTGTTGAAACTTGAAAATGTCGGGCTGATTCCAGAAGGAGCATTGCTGTGCACCTTGGATGTAAAGAATCTGTATACGATTATACCACACTCCATGGGTTTAGAGTGTATGAGGAGCTTTCTATATTCTAATCAGTTTAGTGATCTTGATATCCCGTTATTTTTACAGTTATTGGAGTTTATACTAATGCGGAATTTTTTCCTTCACAATGGTAAATTTTATTTACAGTGCACTGGCTGTGCGATGGGGACGAATGTTTCCCCATCGTACGCTAATGTGTTTATGTTTGAACAGGAACGTAATTTTTTCTTTTTAGATCAGAACATTCACCAGAAGATTAAGATGTATACGAGATACATAGATGATCTCTTTATGATCTGGACGGGATCGGAGAGTGAATTGATTCAATTGATCTCACAAATCAATGCTCTTGATCACCCTGTGAAATTTACGTTTCAATATAGTTGTGAAGTAATCAATTATCTAGATGTAAAGGTAAAGGTTGTAGATGGTAGGGTTACCACGGAGTTGTTTCATAAAAATACAGATCGGAACACGCTATTACATTACAGCAGTTGCCATCCACCTGCCTTTGAAAAAAGCTCTCCCCAGAACACAGATGTTGAGAGCAGCTAGAATTACAAGTGATGTGAGTGCAGTAGAACCAGCTCTGGATTTGGTTCAAGATAAGTTTGCACAAAGAGGGTACCCAAGATCACTTCTAGAGGAGTCCAAACGGAAGGTGTTAGACACCCCCAGGGAGGCCCTTTTGAAATCTGACACCCCTAAGATTAAAGCAGATAAAATTCCATTGATATCGGAGTATACCTTAGCCAGTCAAGTGATGCCTCGGGCAATGAAAGCGTTGTGGCCGATAGTGAGTGGGGATAGCGAGTTACCAGTTTTTAAGGGTAAACAACTGATGCCCTGTTATAAAAGAGGCAAGAATTTAAGGGACATATTGGTTAAGTCTAAAGTAGAATACACTCCGAATACCGGTAAAACATCCTTTTTAGTTCAGAAGAAAAAAATGGGGTGCTATAAGTGTATATCATGTACCACATGTAATTATCTAGAACCAGGTCCATACTTTAAACATCCACACACTGGGCATAAATATAAGATCAATCATGTATTGACGTGTACAACCCAGTATGTAGTGTACATCATAATATGCCCTTGTGGGCTTTATTATGTGGGACAGACGACGAGGACTTTTAGGGAACGGATGGCTTTACACCGATCGGCCATTAAGGCCGCATTGGAGAATAAAGATTGTGACCAACCGGTGGCACGTCACTTTAAAAATGCGCACCATTCACTGACCTCTTTGAAGTATAAAATTATCGACCATGTCCCCCTCGATGTGAGAGGGGGTGATAGGAAGAGGCGGTTAAGTCAATGTGAATCCAAATGGATTCATATTTTGGACACCATAGCTCCTAGGGGTCTCAATGAGAAGATCTCTTGGGGCATATTTTTATAAATTATAATTGTAGAGGCAAATTTAGCTCCAAGTTCTTCAACAAGTAAGATCTAGAGTTCCCTGTGAAGAAGATTATAGTGAGGAGAGCCTTAGGGACTATTAGACAAGAATTCTCTTGATGTTCATGCTTGTGTAAAGAAATTGTACATTGACTATGAATACAACAATGAATATATCTCTGGCATTGTTTTTAATCTTTTGATTTTAGATTAATAGTATGCACTAACATGTCATCACCTGTGTGATTCCACATATTTGTTTATCACTTATGAGCACTCGATTTTGGTTATAGTTTTTCACTTTTATATGACATGAATATGTATATGTTCATCTTTTAAATAGATTTTTATTTCCTTGCAGTCACCACAGGGGGGCGCACACCGCACTCCCGGGAGGCACTGAGAGCCGCGACTGGTTGCTATGGGGATCCTGGTAACCGGCCGGACGGGCGCTTAGATGACGTCAGATCCGGAAAGACGTCATGTGGGCTGAACGGGAGGACGATGGACGCCGACACCTGTGAGTGATCTGCATCTTATAAAAGGTATGTTATAATGCATCTGTTCACAATGCTGTATATTCACTATTTTGCACTTGTTGTGATTGCGTCCTGACGAAAAGGCCGGAGGGCCTTGAAACGTTGACGACCATTGTATATGGATTTTCACTAAAGCATCTATTTATATGGAAGAAACTGGAGTGCCGCCCTTTATTCTTATC
Organism: Pseudophryne corroboree; assembly: GCF_028390025.1. NCBI lineage: Eukaryota > Metazoa > Chordata > Amphibia > Anura > Myobatrachidae > Pseudophryne > Pseudophryne corroboree. The sequence goes on from NC_086447.1 coordinate 137,534,729, forward strand.
TATAAGGATCTTGGAACTGTCTATGCATGTGGGGAGGGCACCACATCTGTGTTCACATTATCCAGAGTGCCAAGCTTTTGTTGTATTGTATTATATATATATATATATATATATATATATATATTGGTTGGGGATAGGGGTTTAAGCGACCATGGTGTCATAATTAAAAAGATCAAAGTGTGCAGATACCTCACAGGTTCTGTAACAGGAATATGGATAGTCAATATAAAATTTAACAAGGGATTTTTATTTTACACAAGTCTATAGCATATATTAGGATACAGGGGGTCATTCCAACCCGATGGCTCGCTGCAGTTTATTGCAGCACAGCGATCGGGTCGGAATTGCGCATGCACCAGCGCCGCAGTGTGCCGGCGCATGCCAGATGGCCGAAGTCCGTCATTTCCCTGCGATTGCCTCTGCATGATTGACAGGCAGAGGCGGTCGCTGGGCGGGAGGGGGCGGCACAGCGGCGTTTGGCCGCCGTTACGGGGGCGTGGTCCGGCCAATGCAGGCGTGGCCGGACCATGCGGTTGGCAGGCCGCAGCAGCGGTGTGACGTCATACGCAGCCGCTGCGTGCCGGGGAAGACGAGTAGCTCCCGGCCAGCACGTTAAAGCTGTGCTGGCCGGGAGCTACTCCTAAAGTGCAAAAGCATCGCCTTTGTGTGATGCTTTTGAATTTCTGCGGGGGGAAGGGGGGGCGGCACTTACATGCGGGGCGGGATAGCCCTGTGCTGGGCGTCCCCTCGCATGTCTATTGTCATAATTCTAACCCTGCAAAATTTTGAAGGGCTATGATCAACCTGGAATGACCCCCACAGTACACAAAAAACAGTTTCACAAAGGTTCTGTGCTTGTTTATTGTAATAAGAAATGCTAATTTTTGACTTACTACATTGTTATTAAACATTGATTGTAATTGTTAACTAATTGTTCTAAGCAATGGTGCACTTACTAGAAATCACACACCTCCAACAGGAAGTGATGTCATAATCGGCCACCTGATTGTGGGGGGTATAAGCATGTCACTACCCCTTGAAGAAGTCTAAAGGATGAAATGCGTTGGGCATTGCCTCTATGTCACCCCTGCTAAATAAGATAAAATTCTCCTATGCTCTATTTTTATCTTGATTTTTATCTATGTTTTTTTAAATTATTTTTGGTGTACTATATTCTAATATGTGTTATAGACTGTGTAAAATAAAAATCCCTTGTTAATTTTTTTTACTATGGGCAACATCCCATTTTAAATAGAATGCCCATCTTGGTAAATTTACCCCATTAATTTTTTCATTATGACACCATTGGTCCAGCTGACGCCTGTAAAATTTGTGAGTGTCTGAAAAATAGATTAATAGTAAAGTAGAACTGTTAGATATATTCTCACAAGTGGCACATCACACACACACACACACACACGCACGCACGCACGCACGCACGCACACACAGACACACATATATATATATATATATATATATACAAACAGTGCATCCAGAAACAGAAAGTATTCACAGCACTTCGCTTTTTCCACATTTTGTTATGTTACAGCCTTATTCCTGTCTGGAATAAAAAAAAAATTTTCCCTCAAAATTCTACACACAATACCCCATAAAGACGACGTGAAAAAAATTTCTTGGCGCTTTTTGCAAATTAATTAAAAATAAAAAACTAAGAAATCACATTTACATAAGTATTCACAGCCTTTGCTCAATACTTTGCTGATGCACATTTTGCAGCAGTTATAGCCTCAAGTCTTTTTGAATATGATGCCACAATCTTGGCACACCTATCTTTGAGCAGTTTCACCCATTCCTCTTTGCAGCACCTCTCAAGCACCATCAGGTTGGATGGGATGCGCCGGTGCACAGCCATTTTCAGATCTCTCCAGAGATGTTCAATTGGATTCAAGTCTAGGCTCTGGCTGGGCCACTCAAGCACATTCACAGAGTTGTCCGGAAGCCACTCCTTTGATATCTTGGCTGTGTGCTTAGGGCCGTTGTCCTTCTGAAAGATGATTCGTCGCCCCAGTCTGAGGTCAAGAGCGCTCTTGCGCAGGTTTTCATCCAGGATGTCTCTGTATACATCTTTCCCTCTATCCAGACTAGTCTCTCAGTTCCTGCCGCTGAAAAACATCCCCACAGCATGATGCTGCCACCACCATTCTTCACTGTAGGGATGGTATTGGCCTGGTGATGAGCGTTGCCTGTTTTCCTCCAAACATGACACCTGGCATTCATGCCAAAGAGTTCAATCTTTGTCTGATTAGACCAGATAATTTTGTTTCTCATGGTCTGAGAGTCCTTCAGGTGCATTTCGGCTAACTCCAGGCGGGCTGCCATGTGCTTTTTACTAAGGAGTGGATTCTGTATGGCCACTCCACCATACAAGTCTGATTGGTGGATTGCTGCAGAGATGGTTGTCCTTCTGGATGGTTCTCCTCTCTCCACAGAGGAATGCTGTAGCTCTGACAGAGTGACCACTGGGTCCTTGGTCACCTCCCTGACTAGGGCCCTTCTCTCCCAATCGCTCAGTTTAGACAGCCGGCCAACTCTAGGAAGAGTCCTGTTGGTTCCAAACTTATTTCATTTACGGATGATGGAAGCCACTGGCTCATTGGGAACTTCAAAGCAGCAGATCTTTTTCTGTACCCTTCCCCAGATTTGTGCCTCGAGACAATCCTAACTTGGAGGTCTACAGACAATTTCTTTGACTTCATGCTTGGTTTGTGCTCAGACATGCACTGTCAAGTGTGGGACGTTATATAGACATGTGTGTGCCTTTCCAAATCATGTCCAATCAACTGTATTTACCACAAGTGGACTCCAGTGGAAACAAGATGCACCTGAGCTCAATTTTGAGCTTCATGGCAAAGGCTGTGAATACTTATGTTCATGTGTTTTTTTAATTTTTAATTTTTAATAAATGTTCAAAATTCACAATTTTTTTTTTTTTTTCACATTGTCATTATGGGATATTGTGTGTAGAATTTTGAGGGAAAAAATTAATTTATTCCATTTTGGAATAAGGCTGTAACATAACAAAATGTGGAAAAAGTGAAGCGCTGTGAATACTTTCCGGATGCACTGTATATATATATATATATATATATATTAGTGATGAGTGGGTTCGGTTCATCGGGATCCAAACCCCCCCCACGAACTTCACCCATTTTACACGGTTCCGAGGCAGACCCGAATCTTCCCGCCTTGCTTGGTTGACCCGAGCGTGCCTGAACGTCATCATCCCGCTGTCGGATTCTCGCGAGATTCGTATTCTATATAGGGAGCCGCGCATCGCCGCCATTTTCACTCGTGCTTTGGAGATGATAGCGAGAGGACGTGGCTGCGTTCTCTCAGTTTCTGTGTTCAGTGTGCTGCAAATATCTGTGCTCAGTGTGCTGCAAATATCTGTGCTCAGTGTGCTTGCAAATATCTGTGCTCAGTGTGCTGAAAATATCTACGTTCCCTGCATGAAAAATGCTCCATATCTGTGCTGCATTGTAGTATATAGTAGGAGGACAGTGCAGAATTTTGCTGTGACCACCAGTATATATATAGCAGTATGGTACAGTAGTCTATTGCTCTACCTCTGTGTCGTCATCTGCTGTTTGGGGACTATTTTTTAATTCTGCCATCCTGTCTGACACTGCAGTGCCACTCCTAGATGGGCCAAGTGTTTGTGTCAGCCACTTGGGTCACTTAGCTTAGCCATCCAGCGACCTTGGTGCACCTCTTTTTTTCTTTGCATCATGTGCTGTTTGGGGACTATTTTTTAAATCGGCCATCCTGTCTGACACTGCAGTGCCACTCCTAGATGGGCCAGGCGGTTTGTGTCGGCCACTTGGGTCGCTTAGCTTAGTCACACAGCTACCTCATTGCACCTCTTTTTTTCTTTGCATCATGTGCTGTTTGGGGACTATTTTTTAAATCTGCCATCCTGTCTGATACTGCAGTGCCACTCCTAGATGGGCCAGGTGTTTGTGTCGGCCACTTGGGTCGCTTAGCTTAGTCACACAGCTACCTCATTGCACCTCTTTTTTTAATTGCATCATGTGCTGTTTGGGGACTATTTTTTCATTCTGCCATCCTGTCTGACACTGCAGTGCCACTCCTAGATGGGCCAAGTGTTTGTGTCAGCCACTTGGGTCGCTTAGCTTAGCCATCCAGCGACCTTGGTGCACCACTTTTTTTCTTTGCATCATGTGCTGTTTGGGGACTATTTTTTAAATCTGCCACACTGCAGTGCCACTCCTAGATGGGCCAGGTGTTTGTGTCGGCCACTTGGGTCGCTTAGCTTAGTCACACAGCTACCTCATTGCACCTCTTTTTTTCTTTGCATCATGTGCTGTTTGGGGACTATTTTTTAAATCTGCCATCCTGTCTGACACTGCAGTGCCACTCCTAGATGGGCCAGGTGTTTGTGTCGGCCACTTGGGTCGCTTAGCTTAGCCATCCAGCGATCTTGGTGCACCTCTTTTTTTCTTTGCATCATGTGCTGCTTGGGGACTATTTTTTAAATCTGCCATCCTGTCTGACACTGCAGTGCCACTCCTAGATGGGCCAGGTGTTTGTGTCGGCCACTTGGGTCGCTTAGCTTAGCCGTCCAGCGACCTTGGTGCACCTCTTTATTTCTTTGCATCATGTGCTGTTTGGGGACTATTTTTTAAATTGGCCATCCTGTCTGACACTGCAGTGCCATTCCTAGATGGGCCAGGTGTTTGTGTCGGCCACTTGGGTCGCTTAGTTTAGCCATCCAGCGACCTTGGTGCACCTCTTTTTTTCTTTGCATCATGTGCTGTTTGGGGACTATTTTTTAAATCGGCCATCCTGTCTGACACTGCAGTGCCACTCCTAGATGGGCCAGGTGTTTGTGTCAGCCACTTGGGTTGCTTAGCTTAGTCACACAACTACCTCATTGGACCTCTTTTTTTCTTTGCATCATGTGCTGTTTGGGGACTATTTTTTAAATCTGGCATCCTATCTGACACTGCAGTGCCACTCCTAGATGGGCCAGGAGTTTGTGTCGGCCACTTGGGTCGCTTAGCTTAGTCACACAGCTACCTCATTGCACCTCTTTTTTTCTTTGCATCATGTGCTGTTTGGGGAATATTTTTTTAAATCTGCCATCCTGTCTGATACTGCAGTGCCACTCCTAGATGGGCCAGGTGTTTGTGTCGGCCACTTGGGTCGCTTAGCTTAGTCACACAGCTACCTCATTGCACCTCTTTTTTTCATTGCATCATGTGCTGTTTGGGAACTATTTTTTAATTCTGCCATCCTGTCTGACACTGCAGTGCCACTCCTAGATGGGCCAAGTGTTTGTGTCAGCCACTTGGGTCGCTTAGCTTAGCCATCCAGCGACCTTGGTGCACCTCTTTTTTTCTTTGCATCATGTGCTGTTTGGGGACTATTTTTTAAATCTGGCATCCTATCTGACACTGCAGTGCCACTCCTAGATGGGCCAGGTGTTTGTGTCGGCCACTTGGGTCGCTTAGCTTAGTCACACAGCTACCTCATTGCACCTCTTTTTTTCTTTGCACCATGTGCTGTTTGGGGACTATTTTTTAAATCTGCCATCCTGTCTGACACTGCAGTGCCACTCCAAGATGGGCCAGGTGTTTGTGTCGGCCACTTGGGTCGCTTAGCTTAGCCATCCAGCGACCTTGGTGCACCTCTTTTTTTCTTTGCATCATGTGCTGCTTGGGGACTATTTTTTAAATCTGCCATCCTGTCTGACACTGCAGTGCCACTCCTAGATGGGCCAGGTGTTTGTGTCGGCCAATTGGGTCGCTTAGCTTAGCCGTCCAGCGACCTTGGTGCATCTCTTTTTTTCTTTGCATCATGTGCTGTTTGGGGACTATTTTTTAAATTGGCCATCCTGTCTGACACTGCAGTGCCATTCCTAGATGGGCCAGATGTTTGTGTCGGCCACTTGGGTCGCTTAGTTTAGCCATCCAGCGACCTTGGTGCACCTCTTTTTTTCTTTGCATCATGTGCTGTTTGGGGACTATTTTTTAAATCAGCCATCCTGTCTGACACTGCAGTGCCACTCCTAGATGGGCCAGGTGTTTGTGTCAGCCACTTGGGTTGCTTAGCTTAGTCACACAACTACTTCATTGGACCTCTTTTTTTCTTTGCATCATGTGCTGTTTGGGGACTATTTTTTAAATCTGCCATCCTGTCTGACACTGCAGTGCCACTCCTAGATGGGCCAGGAATTTGTGTCGGCCACTTGGGTCGCTTAGCTTAGTCACACGGCTACCTCATTGCACCTCTTTTTTTCTTTGCATCATGTGCTGTTTGGGGACTATTTTTTAAATCTGCCATCCTGTCTGACACTGCAGTGCCACTCCAAGATGGGACAGGTATTTGTGTCGGCCACTTGGGTCGCTTAGCTTAGCCATCCAGCGACCTTGGTGCAAATTTTAGGACTAAAAATAATATTGTGAGGTGTGAGGGGTTCAGAATAGACTGGAAATGAGTGGAAATTATGGTTATTGAGGTTAATAATACTATGGGATCAAAATGACCCCCAAATTCTATGATTTAAGCTGTTTTTGAGGGTTTTTTGTAAAAAAAAACACCCGAATCCAAAACACACCCGAATCCGACAAAAAATTTTCAGGGAGGTTTTGCCAAAGCGCGTCCGAATCCAAAACATGGCCGCGGAACCGAATCCAAAACCAAAACACAAAACCCCAAAAATTTCCGGTGCACATCACTAATACATATATATATATATATATATATATAGGTAAAAAGCTATTATAGCAAACAGCGGCACTCAGAGACTGACAAAGCCAAATGAAAATTTTCATTTTCATTTGGCTTTGTCAGTCTCTGAGTGCCGTTGTTTGCTATAATAGCTTTTTACCTGCATTCATCACTCCAGAAGGCACCTGAGCAGTTTGTTCTATATTGAGGAGAGTGCCGATCCGTTACCAACTGCTATATATATATATATATATATATATATATATCAGAAAAAGCAATTCCTGAGTGCGCTGTATTGATTGTATAGATTTGACGGAAGTCCTTCCCAATGGGTATATCTTATACTGTGCAGGATTTTCTGGGTTCCTAAAATGAATAACCCCTCACCAGAAAGTCACCCAAACAAATGGCCCAAGGCCAATTAGAATAAAATATTTAATAACAAAATATTCATAAAAAATCGTTTACATAAGATCTTTCAAAAATGTTATACATAGACAATTTCTTAATAATTCCACCAGTGAAAAGAGTGTCCGGTAAGTGATGTAGATATGTATACTCCCTCACCTTCAAAAGGTCTGAGTTCATCAAAGGGAGTGTTTCCACAGACCGGATCACTAACTAATGGCTGACAAACCCAACGCGTTTCGTCTGTTAGACTTCATCAGGGGTAACAAAATAAATTTTTTTAGTAGGGATAAATCTTATATCAGTAATTCTGTATAATTGGTGTTCTGAGCCACCTTTTATATAAATAGGCTCTTCATGTAAAAAGTAGTTCTTAAGAATGACTTCTTATTCAGACCCTATTAAGAGCCTCTATATCTTTAGTGGTGAATCCACCTGAACAAATGGAATAGTTCAGTACGCTGAACTTGGAATTTTTATGATTGTGTACAGAAGTGTCAAAAGATATATCCAGAGACAAAGATCAACAGTTGTAATAAAGTACTGGAACTCCCCAAGAGGACCCACAGTTATATCTGGTTTACAGCTCACTTGCCAACAAACTACTATATATATATATATATATATACACACACACACACACAAGGATTCACTGCACTCGCCATTCCCAGGAGAGGGGTGTACTCACGTACTCCCCACCCCTAGGTTGGGGTGCAGTGGGCTGTGACCTCCGAACTCAAATATACATATACAGAGAACCCTGCACTCTCCTTGGCAGCTTCATTCACCTTAATGCTTTAGCATGCATCTGAATAAACAATGGGGTTTTGGTTTATGAATTGTACAATGCATGTAAGCTTGTGGCCCACTCCATGGTACCCCATTTCACCGCAAGGCCTACTCTATCACATAAAGTTTCATATAGATTTTTTAGGGACCTGGCTACTGCTGTGTCATAGGGGAAAATGTTCTTACTTGGTTTATAGCTTTCCTGCCACACTTATGGCTTTTAAAAGGCAACACAGTCACCAACACAACTACACAAGTGTGCTTTTTGGTTTAAAGCTCCCCTGCCAACTGACTTCTGGCTTTCAAAGTGAGACAATCACCAACACACCAAACAGCAGCTGACCCAGGTTAAAAGTAAATGAGCTTAGGGCTGCATGAGAGAGAGATATGATCACGAATGGGCCAATAAAAAATTAACCCTATTATAAACACACGAGGATCCGCTTCACTCGCCATTTTATATTCTAATATGTGTTATAGACTCTGTGTAAAATAAAAATCCCTCATTAAATTTTTGCTATGGGCAACATCCCATCTGAAATAGAATGTGGCTGTTAATCTTTCCTGGTCATTCCCAGCACCTGTGGAACATGGGTGCCATCATCTTGGTTGCACCCACCTAAGTGTTCTGATGAACCCAATTCCAGCAACCTTCGTCACATGCTTCACTCATCCTATCCGAGCTCAGGGTGCACTTTTTAAACCTGGACATGCACTATGATTATCTCCCGCATTGATTATTGCAATAGTCTCCTAACTGGTTTTCTCAAAACGAGACTCTCACCACTACAATCCAATCTGAATGCAGCAGCAAGGCTTATCTTCCTCGCTAGATGTTCATCGTCTGCAGATCCACTCTGTCAGTCCCTCCATTGGTTACCTGTATTCTACCGCATTCAATATAAAATACTTTTACTCACACAAGGCCATACTACACCACATCACTTCGCTTATCTCAAAATATCTCCCAACCCGACCTCTTCACTCTTCACAAGACCTTTGTCTCTCATCCACACTCATTACTCGCTCCCACTCATGATTGCAGGATTTCATCGGGCTGCACCCACTCTGTGGAATGCCCTACCATGCACAATAAGACTCTCCTCTAGTTTCCAAACCTTCAAGCGTTCCCTGAAAACTCACCTCCTTAGGCAAGCATATCAAATTCCAGAACCGCCCACATAACTTTTATAAACCTTCCTATCAAATTGCATCCATTCTGTACAGTCCACACATATCTTCACATGTCTTCTCATTCTTCACTTTCCCTTCTTCTCGAACCCGGTTTACAATTGCTGTATGACCATATCATACAGCCCACCAAGAACCTCTGCAATCTGGCGAACAACTATGCAATAGATAGCACCTTTCCTTGTGTATACATGCCTATTTCCCTATAGATTGTAAGCTTGCGAGCAGGGCCTTCCTACCTCTATGACTGTATGTTATCACCCAGTTTGTTATATCATTGTTATTTCCAATTGTAAAGCGCAACGGAATTTGCTGCGCTATATAAGAAACTGTTAATAAATAAATAAATAAATAAATAAATAAATGATAATTGCCAGAACAACATTTCTCCTTAGAGATTAGTCTCCTTACTCCTGGCTTGTTTGCGATCAGCACCTGATCCAGTCACCTGGTCACTGCTTTGATATACAGCATTCAGACTCATCATCAGTCTCCTGCATTGCTATACAGTAATCAGACTCAGAGCTTGACTCAGAGATGGACGCATTTCACACCACTGATGTAAAAATATGCTATAGCTGCAGAAGGCATCTGAGGGATAAAAACACCTCTTGCCATTATCACATATCTGAATGCTGCATCTTAAGACTCAGCATTGGATCATTTGTGAGATCAATGGCCATCTGAGTAACCCTGAGGTTATACAAATTGGCCCTCGCAGATCTGTAGTCAAGGCCAAAAAATCTGCATCAGAAGAAGCAGACCCTGGCCTCGGCTTTCTTAGAAAATGGGGACAACATGCCTCCATTTTCGGGAACGCTGGCCAGCTCCGCCCACTCCCTACAATTAAATGGACACAGCCTATCAATCAGGTGGCACTGCATGCAACGACACAGGACCCATTCTGAACTAGTACTGCGCATGCCAAGGTTTTGGGTGTGCGAACATCCCTGAATTAGACCCTCAATCATCAGTCTGCAGCCTTGCTACCAACCATACTGCATATATCACCTGCAGCTAATCTTGAGTGTGCACAGCACTCAGCTATTCACCTGCAGTTTGCTTTCATTGTGCACAGCACTCAACTACAAATATCATCTGCATCCTACTTCAAAAGAGCAAAGCACTCAGTTCCAATACCACCTGCAGCCATCTCACTCAGTTGTGCTTTCAAAAATGTCAACTGAACCTCATCATCATCATCATCATCATTCAGGGTCATCTATGCAGAAAATGATTATTCTGTACATGCGCTGATCTTTGTGAACATGGCATCCACACCATTGTCATGGTAATCTCACTGTCCACCGTGATGCTCAGTGTAGGATGCATTGGATGTTACATATGCATTAAAAACACACACACACACACACACACACACACACACACGGACTGCAACCAATGTAGTTAAAATAACTCTGTTGCCAATATATCTACTTTCATACTACACTCTTGCCCATTTTATCAGAAAGACAAAACCTTCAAACACAATCTACCACGTTATCTGGAAGATCAATTGTTCCAGAATTAATAGATCTACCAAGTATACACAGGGAATGAGCGAGATTGTGAGTTCTTGACATCCTGCTCTACTATTAATCCACTTGGATAAAGCAAGTACTGGTAGTCCTCAATTTGGTTCTTTTCTGGAATCCTCAATATCACCAACACAGTTTCACAAACCATGCCTGCAAACCCATTTCATGCACAAAGTGATTCATCACTTACCTGTCATAGCTGGTGCATAGGCACTGTTATTTTGGATCATGTCAGCTGATCATATCTCCTCCAATCAGAATGCTTCCATACCTCAGCTGACTGTGAAAGCCAATCTGAGACCTGAAGCGCCTATTTAAACCATTTCTTTTCACCAGCACACAGCCAGATCAATAAGTCACATTGCTGAATTGCTGGCTCCTGGTCCTCAACAGGATTGCATTCTATCTATGTGATTCCTGAGGGTCAGTATTGCTGGGATTCCTCTCTGCAATTACAGTAGAAGCTGAATCTGTACTCTTAAGTATCAGCACTGCTGATCTTCAGCTTTCCAAGCTACAAGTTATTTATGTGATTCCAATAGCTCAGATTGCACTACACTGATTACAAGACTCTCATGTGTTCTAAACTACTAAGCTCTGTTGGAATCTATTATTCTATTCTACAGACTTGTTTCTGTGCCTACAGCTTAGTGCAGCTGTGGGTTTCTCTCCTAAATGTGCTTTCCAACTGTGGAGCTTCAGCTATCTAACACCATTGTGCTCCTGCCTGCTGGTTTTAAGTCCTGCAGAGTTCTGTTCCCCTTTACTATATAACCATTTGTATTCTACTCTGAATAGCGCATCCTCCATTCTCCTGCATATTTCCTGGATCTTTGTGTGCGGTTAACCTTTGATATTCTATTTTACCAGTATCTTATCTTATTCCAGGTTATCCATCTGCTATGTTTGCAAGTTCCAGCCTTACTATTGAATTCTCATTCAACTGGACATTATAATTTCAGTCCTATGCTGCTATCACAGTGTTCTCCTGTTATCTCCTGTATTCCTCTACAGTAAGCACTTATTATAGTGCATTCATTTCCTCAGTTTCCTAGCACTATACACACAGATGCAGTCTTCAAGTGTTCATAGACTCTATTACACTTGTGAAGCATTACCGGTCCCAGCCTGATTACAGTGTTAAACTCCACTGGTTCCAGTCTGACCTCCAGCATCATTGACTTCCACCCCAGTTATTTAACCTGCCTTTTTACCCAAGAGTCTTCTCAAGCGAGTAGCATCATTCCTGTATTTAACAATACTCATATCAGCTTTCATAAATATAGCCCAGTGGTCCCAGTTCCTGTGCCCACAAACAAATTCAGATACTGACAGATCTTCAACATTTAGGACAAATTGGGAAAAAAACAACAATTTTTACCACAACGTACCCCTAGCCTTTTAACCTCAATTATGAATAATCCACTATCTGCTCACACCCTTACAGATAACATAATTAGCTTAAGAAATAAATATGTAATAAATCTACAGTGGTTGCTGATCTTTTATACATTAAGAGAGGGAATGAACTGAAAGGAAATATTAAGGAAAAAATATAAGAACATTATTTTATTACAGTTGTTTGCCTTTATCCTATTTTTCTCCTTTCTAAAAGACAAAGGGGCCTGTTTATTAACATTATTTATACTAAAATAATGTGAAAAAGGGTGTTTTCACTAGTGATGAGCGGGTTCGGTTTCTCGGAAACCGAACCCCCCCGAACTTCACCCATTTTACACGGGTCCGAGCCATACTCGGATTCTCCCGTATGGCTCAGTTAACCCGAGCGCGCCCGAACGTCATCACCCCGCTGTCGGATTCTCGCGAGATTCGGATTCTATATAAGCAGCTGCGCGTCGCCGCCATTTTCACTCGTGCATTGGAAATGTTAGGGAGAGGACGTGGCTGGCGTCCTCTCCGTTATTGTTGAACTTGATTGTGCACTATTGCTTAATTGTGAGGAGGGCTGGGGAGCAGCTGTATAATATAGGAGGAGTACAGTGCAGAGTTTTGCTGATCAGTGACCACCAGTTATCCGTTCTCTGCCTGAAAAAAACGCTCCATATCTGTGCTCAGTGTGCTGCATATATCTGTGCTCACACTGCGTAATTGTGGGGACTGGGGAGCAGCTGTATTATATAGTAGAGATGAGCGGGTTCGGTTCCTCGGAATCCGAACCCGCCCAAACTTCAGCTTTTTTTACACGGATCCGAGCGACTCGGATCTTCCCGCCTTGCTCGGTTAACCCGAGCGCGCCCGAACGTCATCATGACGCTGTCGGATTCTCGCGAGGCTCGGATTCTATCGCGAGACTCGGATTCTATATAAGGAGCCGCGCGTCGCCGCCATTTTCACACGTGCATTGAGATTGATAGGGAGAGGACGTGGCTGGCGTCCTCTCCATTTAGATTAGAAGAGAGAGAGTGAGATTGAGACAGAGACACTTGATTTACTGGAGCTTAGGAGTACTAGAGAGTGCAGAGTTTACTAGTGACTGACCACTGACCAGTGACCACCAGTGCAGTTTTATTTAATATAATCCGTTCTCTGCCTGAAAAAAACGATACACAGTGACTCAGTCACATACCATATCTGTGCTCAGCCCAGTGTGCTGCATCATCTATGTATAATATCTGACTGTGCTCACACAGCTTAATTGTGGGGGAGACTGGGGAGCAGTTATAGGTTATAGCAGGAGCCAGGAGTACATACATATTATTAAAATTAAACAGTGCACACTTTTGCTGCAGGCAGGAGTGCCACTGCCAGTGTGACTGACCAGTGACCTGACCACACTGACCACCAGTATAGTATACTATATTGTGATTGCCTGAAAAAGTTAAACACTCGTCGTGTGACTTGTGTGGTGTTTTTTTATTCTATAAAAAACTCATTCTGCTGACAGACAGTGTCCAGCAGGTCCGTCATTATATAATATATACCTGTCCGGCTGCAGTAGTGATATATATATATTTTTTATATCATTATTTATCATCCAGTCGCAGCAGACACAGTACGGTAGTTCACGGCTGTAGCTACCTCTGTGTCGGCACTCGGCAGTCCATCCATAATTGTATACCACCTACCCGTGGTTTTTTTTTTCTTTCTTCTTTATACATACTACATCTCATTATCATCCAGTCTATATTAGCAGCAGACACAGTACAGTACGGTAGTCCACGGCTGTAGCTACCTCTGTGTCGGCACTCGGCAGTCCATCCATAATTGTATACCACCTACCCGTGGTTTTTTTTCTCTTCTTTATACATACTACATCTCATTATCATCCAGTCTATATTAGCAGCAGACACAGTACAGTACGGTAGTCCATGGCTGTAGCTACCTCTGTGTCGGCACTCGGCAGTCCATCCATAATTGTATACCACCTACCCGTGGTTTTTTTTTCTTTCTTCTTTATACATACTACATCTCATTATCAACCAGTCTATATTAGCAGCAGACACAGTACAGTACGGTAGTCCACGGCTGTAGCTACCTCTGTGTCGGCACTCGGCAGTCCGTCCATAATTGTATACCACCTACCCGTGGTTTTTATTTCTTTCTTCTTTATACATACTACATCACATTATCATCCAGTCTATATTAGCAGCAGACACAGTACAGTACGGTAGTCCACGGCTGTAGCTACCTCTGTGTCGGCACTCGGCAGTCCATCCATAATTGTATACTACCCGTGGTTTTTTTTTCTTTCTTCTTTATACATACTACATCTCATTATCATCCAGTCTATATTAGCAGCAGACACAGTACAGTACGGTAGTCCACGGCTGTAGCTACCTCTGTGTCGGCACTCAGCAGTCCATCCATAATTGTATACCACCTACCCGTGGTTTTTTTTTCTTTCTTCTTTATACATACTACATCTCATTATCAACCAGTCTATATTAGCAGCAGACACAGTACAGTACGGTAGTCCACGGCTGTAGCTACCTCTGTGTCGGCACTCGGCAGTCCGTCCATAATTGTATACCACCTACCCGTGGTTTTTTTTTCTTTCTTCTTTATACATACTACATCTCATTATCATCCAGTCTATATTAGCAGCAGACACAGTACAGTACGGTAGTCCACGGCTGTAGCTACCTCTGTGTCGGCACTCGGCAGTCCATCCATAATTGTATACCACCTACCCGTGGTTTTTTTTTCTTCTTTATACATACTACATCTCATTATCATCCAGTCTATATTAGCAGCAGACACAGTACAGTACGGCAGTCCACGGCTGTAGCTACCTCTGTGTCGGCACTCGGCAGTCCATCCATAATTGTATACCACCTACCCGTGGTTTTTTTTTTCTTCTTTATACATACTACATCTCATTATCATCCAGTCTATATTAGCAGCAGACACAGTACAGTACGGTAGTCCACGGCTGTAGATACCTCTGTGTCGGCACTCGGCAGTCCATCCATAATTGTATACCACCTACCCGTGGTTTTTTTTTCTTTCTTCTTTATACATACTACATCTCATTATCAACCAGTCTATATTAGCAGCAGACACAGTACAGTACGGTAGTCCACGGCTGTAGCTACCTCTGTGTCGGCACTCGGCAGTCCATCCATAATTGTATACCACCTACCCGTGGTTTTTTTTTCTTTCTTCTTTATACATACTACATCTCATTATCAACCAGTCTATATTAGCAGCAGACACAGTACAGTACGGTAGTCCACGGCTGTAGCTACCTCTGTGTCGGCACTCGGCAGTCCATCCATAATTGTATACTAGTATCCATCCATCTCCATTGTTTACCTGAGGTGCCTTTTAGTTGTGCCTATTAAAATATGGAGAACAAAAATGTTGAGGTTCCAAAATTAGGGAAAGATCAAGATCCACTTCCACCTCGTGCTGAAGCTGCTGCCACTAGTCATGGCCGAGACGATGAAATGCCAGCAACGTCGTCTGCCAAGGCCGATGCCCAATGTCATAGTACAGAGCATGTCAAATCCAAAACACCAAATATCAGTAAAAAAAGGACTCCAAAACCTAAAATAAAATTGTCGGAGGAGAAGCGTAAACTTGCCAATATGCCATTTACCACACGGAGTGGCAAGGAACGGCTGAGGCCCTGGCCTATGTTCATGGCTAGTGGTTCAGCTTCACATGAGGATGGAAGCACTCAGCCTCTCGCTAGAAAACTGAAAAGACTCAAGCTGGCAAAAGCACCGCAAAGAACTGTGCGTTCTTCGAAATCCCAAATCCACAAGGAGAGTCCAATTGTGTCGGTTGCGATGCCTGACCTTCCCAACACTGGACGTGAAGAGCATGCGCCTTCCACCATTTGCACGCCCCCTGCAAGTGCTGGAAGGAGCACCCGCAGTCCAGTTCCTGATAGTCAGATTGAAGATGTCAGTGTTGAAGTACACCAGGATGAGGAGGATATGGGTGTTGCTGGCGCTGGGGAGGAAATTGACAAGGAGGATTCTGATGGTGAGGTGGTTTGTTTAAGTCAGGCACCCGGGGAGACACCTGTTGTCCGTGGGAGGAATATGGCCGTTGACATGCCTGGTGAAAATACCAAAAAAATCAGCTCTTCGGTGTGAAAATATTTCACCAGAAATGCGGACAACATTTGTCAAGCCGTGTGTTCCCTTTGTCAAGCTGTAATAAGTAGGGGTAAGGACGTTAACCACCTCGGAACATCCTCCCTTATACGTCACCTGCAGCGCATTCATAATAAGTCAGTGACAAGTTCAAAAACTTTGGCCGACAGCGGAAGCAGTCCACTGACCAGTAAATCCCTTCCTCTTGTAACCAAGCTCACGCAAACCACCCCACCAACTCCCTCAGTGTCAATTTCCTCCTTCCCCAGGAATGCCAATAGTCCTGCAGGCCATGTCACTGGCAATTCTGACGAGTCCTCTCCTGCCTGGGATTCCTCCGATGCATCCTTGCGTGTAACGCCTACTGCTGCTGGCGCTGCTGTTGTTGCTGCTGGGAGTCGATGGTCATCCCAGAGGGGAAGTCGTAAGCCCACTTGTACTACTTCCAGTAAGCAATTGACTGTCCAACAGTCCTTTGCGAGGAAGATGAAATATCACAGCAGTCATCCTGCTGCAAAGCGGATAACTGAGGCCTTGACAACTATGTTGGTGTTAGACGTGCATCCGGTATCCGCCGTTAGTTCACAGGGAACTAGACAATTTATTGAGGCAGTGTGCCCCCGTTACCAAATACCATCTAGGTTCCACTTCTCTAGGCAGGCGATACCGAGAATGTACACGGACGTCAGAAAAAGACTCACCGGTGTCCTAAAAAATGCAGTTGTACCCAATGTCCACTTAACCACGGACATGTGGACAAGTGGAGCAGGGCAGGGTCAGGACTATATGACTGTGACAGCCCACTGGGTAGATGTATGGACTCCCGCCGCAAGAACAGCAGCGGCGGCACCAGTAGCAGCATCTCGCAAACGCCAACTCTTTCCTAGGCAGGCTACGCTTTGTATCACCGCTTTCCAGAATACGCACACAGCTGAAAACCTCTTACGGCAACTGAGGAAGATCATCGCGGAATGGCTTACCCCAATTGGACTCTCCTGTGGATTTGTGGCATCGGACAACGCCAGCAATATTGTGTGTGCATTAAATATGGGCAAATTCCAGCACGTCCCATGTTTTGCACATACCTTGAATTTGGTGGTGCAGAATTTTTTAAAAAACGACAGGGGCGTGCAAGAGATGCTGTCGGTGGCCAGAAGAATTGCGGGACACTTTCGGCGTACAGGCACCACGTACAGAAGACTGGAGCACCACCAAAAACTACTGAACCTGCCCTGCCATCATCTGAAGCAAGAAGTGGTAACGAGGTGGAATTCAACCCTCTATATGCTTCAGAGGTTGGAGGAGCAGCAAAAGGCCATTCAAGCCTATACAATTGAGCACGATATAGGAGGTGGAATGCACCTGTCTCAAGTGCAGTGGAGAATGATTTCAACGTTGTGCAAGGTTCTGATGCCCTTTGAACTTGCCACACGTGAAGTCAGTTCAGACACTGCCAGCCTGAGTCAGGTCATTCCCCTCATCAGGCTTTTGCAGAAGAAGCTGGAGACATTGAAGGAGGAGCTAACACAGAGCGATTCCGCTAGGCATGTGGGACTTGTGGATGGAGCCCTTAATTCGCTTAACAAGGATTCACGGGTGGTCAATCTGTTGAAATCAGAGCACTACATTTTGGCCACCGTGCTCGATCCTAGATTTAAAACCTACCTTGGATCTCTCTTTCCGGCAGACACAAGTCTGCTGGGGTTGAAAGACCTGCTGGTGAGAAAATTGTCAAGTCAAGCGGAACATGACCTGTCAACATCTCCTCCTTCACATTCTCCCGCAACTGGGGGTGCGAGGAAAAGGCTCAGAATTCCGAGCCCACCCGCTGGCGGTGATGCAGGGCAGTCTGGAGCGACTGCTGATGCTGACATCTGGTCCGGACTGAAGGACCTGACAACGATTACGGACATGTCGTCTACTGTCACTGCATATGATTCTCTCAACATTGAAAGAATGGTGGAGGATTATATGAGTGACCGCATCCAAGTAGGCACGTCACACAGTCCGTACTTATACTGGCAGGAAAAAGAGGCAATTTGGAGGCCCTTGCACAAACTGGCTTTATTCTACCTAAGTTGCCCTCCCACAAGTGTGTACTCCGAAAGAGTGTTTAGTGCCGCCGCTCACCTTGTCAGCAATCGGCGTACGAGGTTACATCCAGAAAATGTGGAGAAGATGATGTTCATTAAAATGAATTATAATCAATTCCTCCGCGGAGACATTGACCAGCAGCAATTGCCTCCACAAAGTACACAGGGAGCTGAGATGGTGGATTCCAGTGGGGACGAATTGATAATCTGTGAGGAGGGGGATGTACACGGTGATATATCGGAGGATGATGATGAGGTGGACATCTTGCCTCTGTAGAGCCAGTTTGTGCAAGGAGAGATTAATTGCTTCTTTTTTGGGGGGGGTCCAAACCAACCCGTCATATCAGTCACAGTCGTGTGGCAGACCCTGTCACTGAAATGATGGGTTGGTTAAAGTGTGCATGTCCTGTTTTGTTTATACAACTTAAGGGTGGGTGGGAGGGCCCAAGGACAATTCCATCTTGCACCTCTTTTTTCTTTTATTTTTCTTTGCGTCATGTGCTGTTTGGGGAGGGTTTTTTGGAAGGGACATCCTGCGTGACACTGCAGTGCCACTCCTAGATGGGCCCGGTGTTTGTGTCGGCCACTAGGGTCGCTTATCTTACTCACACAGTCAGCTACCTCATTGCGCCTCTTTTTTTCTTTGCATCATGTGCTGTTTGGGGAGGGTTTTTTGGAAGGGACATCCTGCGTGACACTGCAGTGCCACTCCTAGATGGGCCCGGTGTTTGTGTCGGCCACTAGGGTCGCTTATCTTACTCACACAGTCAGCTACCTCATTGCGCCTCTTTTTTCTTTGCGTCATGTGCTGTTTGGGGAGGGTTTTTTGGAAGGGACATCCTGCGTGACACTGCAGTGCCACTCCTAGATGGGCCCGGTGTTTGTGTCGGCCACTAGGGTCGCTTATCTTACTCACACAGTCAGCTACCTCATTGCGCCTCTTTTTTTCTTTGCGTCATGTGCTGTTTGGGGAGGGTTTTTTGGAAGGGACATCCTGCGTGACACTGCAGTGCCACTCCTAGATGGGCCCGGTGTTTGTGTCGGCCACTAGGGTCGCTTATCTTACTCACACAGTCAGCTACCTCATTGCGCCTCTTTTTTTCTTTGCGTCATGTGCTGTTTGGGGAGGGTTTTTTGGAAGGGACATCCTGCGTGACACTGCAGTGCCACTCCTAGATGGGCCCGGTGTTTGTGTCGGCCACTAGGGTCGCTTATCTTACTCACACAGTCAGCTACCTCATTGCGCCTCTTTTTTTCTTTGCGTCATGTGCTGTTTGGGGAGGGTTTTTTGGAAGGGACATCCTGCGTGACACTGCAGTGCCACTCCTAGATGGACCCGGCGTTTGTGTCGGCCACTAGGGTCGCTTATCATACTCACACAGTCAGCTACCTCATTGCGCCTCTTTTTTTCTTTGCGTCATGTGCTGTTTGGGGAGGGTTTTTTGGAAGGGACATCCTGCGTGACACTGCAGTGCCACTCCTAGATGGGCCCGGTGTTTGTGTCGGCCACTAGGGTCGCTTATCTTACTCACACAGTCAGCTACCTCATTGCGCCTCTTTTTTTCTTTGCGTCATGTGCTGTTTGGGGAGGGTTTTTTGGAAGGGACATCCTGCGTGACACTGCAGTGCCACTCCTAGATGGGCCCGGTGTTTGTGTCGGCCACTAGGGTCGCTTATCTTACTCACACAGCTACCTCATTGCGCCTCTTTTTTTCTTTGCGTCATGTGCTGTTTGGGGAGGGTTTTTTGGAAGGGACATCCTGCGTGACACTGCAGTGCCACTCCTAGATGGGCCCGGTGTTTGTGTCGGCCACTAGGGTCGCTTATCTTACTCACACAGCGACCTCGGTGCAAATTTTAGGACTAAAAATAATATTGTGAGGTGTGAGGTATTCAGAATAGACTGAAAATGAGTGGAAATTATGGTTTTTGAGGTTAATAATACTTTGGGATCAAAATGACCCCCAAATTCTATGATTTAAGCTGTTTTTTAGGGTTTTTTGAAAAAAACACCCGAATCCAAAACACACCCGAATCCGACAAAAAAAATTCGGTGAGGTTTTGCCAAAACGCGGTCGAACCCAAAACACGGCCGCGGAACCGAACCCAAAACCAAAACACAAAACCCGAAAAATTTCCGGCGCTCATCTCTATTATATAGCAGGAGTACAGTGCAGAGTTTTGCTGACAGTGACCACCAGTATACGTTGTCTGCCTGAAAAACACTCCATATCTGTGCTCAGTGTGCTGCTTTATTGTGGGGACTGGGGACCACCAGTATAATATTATATAGGAGGAGTACAGTGCAGAGTTTTGCTGACACAGTGACCACCTGTATACTATATATAGCAGTACGGTACGGAAGGCCACTGCTGTACCTACCTCTGTGTCGTCATTAAGTATACTATCCATCTACATTCTATACCTGTGGTGCATTTTAGTTTTGCAGTTTGCTGACACAGTGACCACCAGTATACTATATATAGCAGTACGGTACGGAAGGCCACTGCTGTACCTACATCTGTGTCGTCATTAAGTATACTATCCATATACATTCTAAACCTGTGGTGCATTTCAGTTGTGCAGTTTGCTGACACAGTGACCACCAGTATATATAGCAGTACGGTACGGAAGGCCACTGCTGTACCTACCTCTGTGTCGTCATTAAGTATACTATCCATCTACATTCTATACATGTGGTGCATTTTAGTTTTGCAGTTTGCTGACACAGTGACCACCAGTATACTATATATAGCAGTACGGAAGGCCACTGCTGTACCTACCTCTGTGTCGTCATTAAGTATACTATCCATCTACATTCTATACCTGTGGTGCATTTTAGTTTTGCAGATTGCTGACAGTGACCACCAGTATATATAGCAGTACGGTACGGAAGGCCACTGCTCTACCTACCTCTGTGTCGTCAAGTATACTATCCATCCATACCTGTGGTGCATTTCAGTTGTGCGCAGTATATATAGTAGTAGGCCATTGCTATTGATAGTTACTGGCATATAATTCCACACATTAAAAAATGGAGAACAAAAATGTGGAGGTTAAAATAGGGAAAGATCAAGATCGACTTCCACCTCGTGCTGAAGCTGCTGCCACTAGTCATGGCCGAGACGATGAAATGCCATCAACGTCGTCTGCCAAGGCCGATGCCCAATGTCATAGTAGAGAGCATGTAAAATCCAAAAAACAAAAGTTCAGTAAAATGACCCAAAAATCAAAATTAAAAGCGTCTGAGGAGAAGCGTAAACTTGCCAATATGCCATTTACGACACGGAGTGGCAAGGAACGGCTGAGGCCCTGGCCTATGTTCATGGCTAGTGGTTCAGCTTCACATGAGGATGGAAGCACTCATCCTCTCAGTAGAAAAATGAAGAGACTTAAGCTGGCAAAAGCACAGCAAAGAACTGTGCATTCTTCTAAATCACAAATCCCCAAGGAGAGTCCAATTGTGTCGGTTGCGATGCCTGACCTTCTCAACACTGGACGGGAAGAGCTTGCGCCTTCCACCATTTGCACGCCCCCTGCAAGTGCTGGAAGGAGCACCCGCAGTCCAGTTCCTGATAGTCAAATTGAAGATGTCACTGTTGAAGTACACCAGGATGAGGATATGGGTGTTGCTGGCGCTGGGGAGGAAATTGACAAGGAGGATTCTGATGGTGAGGTGGTTTGTTTAAGTCAGGCACCCGGGGAGACACCTGTTGTCCGTTGGACGAATATGGCCATTGACATGCCTAGTCAAAATACAAAAAAAATCAGCTCTTCGGTGTGGAATTATTTCAACACAAATGCGGACAACAGGTGTCAAGCCGTGTGTTGCCTTTGTCAAGCTGTAATAAGTAGGGGTAAGGACGTTAACCACCTCGGAACATCCTCCCTTATACGTCACCTGCAGCGCATTCATCATAAGTCAGTGACAAGTTCAAAAACTTTGGGTGACATCGGAAGCAGTCCACTGACCACTAAATCCCTTCCTCTTGTAACCAAGCTCCTGCAAACCACACCACCAACTCCCTCAGTGTCAATTTCCTCCTTACCCAGGAAAGCCAATAGTCCTGCAGGCCATGTCACTGGCAAGTCTGACGAGTCCTCTCCTGCCTGGGATTCCTCCGATGCATCCTTGAGTGTAACGCCTACTGCTGCTGGCGCTGCTGTTGTAGCTGCTGGGAGTCGATCGTCATCCCAGAGGGGAAGTCGGAAGACCACTTGTACTACTTCCAGTAAGCAATTGACTGTCCAACAGTCCTTTGCGAGGAAGATGAAATATCACAGCAGTCATCCTGCTGCAAAGCAGATAACTCAATGCTTGGCAGCCTGGGCGGTGAGAAACGTGGTTCCGGTATCCACCGTTAATTCAGAGCCAACTAGAGACTTGATTGAGGTACTGTGTCCCCGGTACCAAATACCATCTAGGTTCCATTTCTCTAGGCAGGCGATACCGAAAATGTACACAGACCTCAGAAAAAGACTCACCAGTGTCCTAAAAAATGCAGTTGTACCCAATGTCCACTTAACCACGGACATGTGGACAAGTGGAGCAGGGCAGACTCAGGACTATATGACTGTGACAGCCCACTGGGTAGATGTATTGCCTCCCGCAGCAAGAACAGCAGCGGCGGCACCAGTAGCAGCATCTCGCAAACGCCAACTCGTTCCTAGGCAGGCTACGCTTTGTATCACCGCTTTCCAGAAGAGGCACACAGCTGACAACCTCTTATGGAAACTGAGGAAGATCATTGCAGAATGGCTTACCCCAATTGGACTCTCCTGGGGATTTGTGACATCGGACAACGCCAGCAATATTGTGCGTGCATTACATCTGGGCAAATTCCAGCACGTCCCATGTTTTGCACATACATTGAATTTGGTGGTGCAGAATTATTTAAAAAACGACAGGGCCGTGCAAGAAATGCTGTCGGTGGCCCGAAGAATTGCGGCCCACTTTCGGCATTCATCTACCGCGTACAGAAGACTGGAGCACCACCAAACATTCCTGAACCTGCCCTGCCATCATCTGAAGCAAGAGGTGGTAACAAGGTGGAATTCAACCCTCTATATGCTTCAGAGGATGGAGGAGCAGCAAAAGGCCATTCAAGCCTATACATCTGCCCACGATATAGGCAAAGGAGGGGAAATGCACCTGACTCAAGCGCAGTGGAGAATGATTTCAACGTTGTGCAAGGTTCTGCAACCCTTTGAACTTGCCACACGTGAAGTCAGTTCAGACACTGCCAGCCAGAGTCAGGTCATTCCCCTCATCAGGCTTTTGTAGAAGAAGCTGGAGACATTGAAGGAGGAGCTAAAACAGAGCGATTCCGCTAGGCATGTGGGACTTGTGGATGGAGCCCTTAATTCGCTTAACCAGGATTCACGGGTGGTCAATCTGTTGAAATCAGAGCACTACATTTTGGCCACCGTGCTCGATCCTAGATTTAAAACCTACGTTGTATCTCTCTTTCCGGCAGACACAAGTCTGCAGAGGTTCAAAGACCTGCTGGTGAGAAAATTGTCAAGTCAAGCGGAACGTGACCCGTCAACATCTCCTCCTTCACATTCTCCCGCAACTCGGGGTGCGAGGAAAAGGCTAAGAATTCTGAGCCCACCCGCTGGCGGTGATGCAGGGCAGTCTGGAGCGAGTGCTGACATCTGGTCCGGACTGAAGGACCTGCCAACGATTACTGACATGTCGTCTACTGTCACTTCATATGATTCTCTCACCATTGAAAGAATGGTGGAGGATTATATGAGTGACCGCATCCAAGTAGGCACGTCAGACAGTCCGTACGTATACTGGCAGGAAAAAGAGGCAATTTGGAGGCCCTTGCACAAACTGGCTTTATTCTACCTAAGTTGCCCTCCCTCCAGTGTGTACTTCGAAAGAGTGTTTAGTGCAGCCGCTCACCTTGTCAGCAATCGGTGTACGAGGTTACTTCCAGAAAATGTGGAGAAGATGATGTTCATCAAAATGAATTATAATCAATTCCTCTGTGGAGACATTCACCAGCAGCAATTGCCTCCACAAAGTACACAGGGACCTGAGATGGTGGATTCCAGTGGGGACAAATTAATAATCTGTGAGGAGGGGGATGTACACAGTGAAAGGGGTGAGGAATCGGAGGATGATGATGAGGTGGACATCTTGCCTCTGTAGAGCCAGTTTGTGCAAGGAGAGATTGATTGCTTCTTTTTTTGGTGGGGGCCCAAACCAACCAGTCATTTCAGTCACAGTCGTGTGGCAGACCCTGTCGCTGAAATAATGGGTTCGTTAAAGTGTGCATGTCCTGTTTATACAACATAAGGGTGGGTGGGAGGGCCCAAGGACAATTCCATCTTGCACCTCTTTTTTCTTTAATTTTTCTTTGCATCATGTGCTGTTTGGGGACAATTTTTTTGAAGTGCCATCCTGCCTGACACTGCAGTGCCACTCCTAGATGGGCCAGGTGTTTGTGTCGGCCACTTGTGTCGCTTAGCTTAGTCACACAGCGACCTTGGTGCGCCTCTTTTTTTCTTTGCATCATGTGCTGTTTGGGGACAATTTTTTTGAAGTGCCATCCTGCCTGACACTGCAGTGCCACTCCTAGATGGGCCAGGTGTTTGTGTCGGCCACTTGTGTCGCTTTGTTATGATTCCAGCACTCTGGTCTGAGGAGATCTTTTTGCGAGGACCGGAGCACTGGAACGATATGCTGGGGAAGGGAGTGGGAATGGAAAATAGCCCCTTGCGCCCTAACTCCGTTGTCTCACCCGTGCTGTCAGAAATCCCCTGCGAGACTATGGTTGCTTGAGCCCATGGCAGCCGTGTCTGCCCAACTCCGATGCCCCCCCAGGTCTTAATGAGAGACAAAGGGAAATCCGAGACATGGTGATAACAATGGGCCCTCTGACTAAACAACCAGGCCAGGGGCTACAAGCTAACTGAAAACTAGAAATATGTGCAGAAAAACCGCCAGGGAAAAGGACAACCAAAATATCCACTTGTCCACTTCTCCTACCCAGCACCGCCGAGTTCCAGAGAGGACTTGTGGAAGCGGAACCCTCCGCAAATGCTCCAAAAACAGAATATACAAAGATAAAGCGGCTGAGCCGCAACACACGGCAGAGCCGCAACTCACGGAACACCACTCGATATACAAAGGTGGTTAGTCAGGACAACTGGGGACCAAACGACTTCCTGGGATGAGATGACAACTCCTGAATACAGGACTTCTGAGGACAGGAATGACCGGATACAGCAGGACTGGAACAGACTCTCAGCAAACCAAAGCAGCATGCAGGAAGCTATTACCGGCGTCTGTGAGAAGTACTGGGAAGGTATTTAACGGGGAGTCCTCCAATCAGCTGCTTAGAGCCTGATTGGGAATAAATGCCGTGTAGCTGCATTGCTGCATGGCCAGAGGACAAGTGTGTGTGCTTGTAAATTAGGCCCTGCAATGGGGAACGCGGTCCGCCCGTGGCGTCCCCGTTGCTAGGGTCCGTGCGGCTCAGCGCGCCCGGCGTCTAGCGTTGCTAGGGAGCCGGCGGCTGAACGTGCACGGCGTCCCTAGTTGCTAGGCGCCGGGCCGCGCGGACATGCGGACCCCGGCGCCTAACAGTACCCCCCCCCTTGAGGAGGGGTCAAGGAACCCCTAAAGCCAGGCTTCTGAGGAAATTCCCGAAAAAATGCCCTCTTGAGCCTAGGGGCATGAAGATCCTTATCTAGGACCCAAGACCTTTCCTCCGGACCATAGCCTTTCCAGTGAATTAAAAAATAAAGCCGACCCCGGGACAATTTGGAATCAAGAACTTTCTCTACCAAGAACTCCTGTTGTCCCTGTACATCCACTGGAGATCTACCCTGAGAGATCCTCCGAGGAAATCTACTGGAAGAAACGTATTGTTTCAACAGGGAACAATGAAACGTATTTCCAATCTTGAGAGATCTTGGTAAACGTAGCCGAAAGGCTACTGGGTTGACTCTTTTAATAATAAGAAATGGTCCAATAAATTTGGGTCCCAGTCTAGCCGAGGATTGTCGAAGCCTGATGTTGCGAGTTGACAACCACACCTTGTCTCCCACCTTAAAAGTGCAAGGACGTCGGAGCCTGTCAGAAAATTTCTTTTCTCGAAAGGCCGCTTTTCTGAGAGCAAGGTGCACTTTTTTCCAAATTGCTCTGAGATGGGAGGTCAATGCCAGCGAGGAGACTGGAGAATGATGAAAAAAAGAATTAGCTCTGGGGTGAAAACCAAAAACTGAAAAGAATGGAGACTCTTTAGTGGAGGAATGACAGGAATTATTGTAAGCAAATTCAGCCAAAGGAAGAAACTCGGACCAATCATTCTGGAGTTTGGCTGAATACAAGCGCAGATATTGTTTTAATGACTGGTTAACTCGTTCGGTTTGCCCGTTGGATTGTGGGTGATAACCGGATGTTAAAGACAGTTTCATCTTTAATGAAGCACAAAAACATCTCCAGAATTGTGCGATGAATTGTGGACCCCGATCAGCAACAATATCAGTTGGTAACCCATGAAGCCTAAACACATGGCGGAGGAACAAAACTGCCAACCCTTGAGCAGAAGGCAATCGGGGAAGAGCAATAAAATGAGCCATTTTACTAAAACGGTCCACTACCACCCATATGACTCGGAATCCGGCTGAAAGGGGAAGGTCAACCACAAAATCCATGGAAATATGAGAGCATGGCCTGAGAGGGACACTTAAGGGCATAAGTTGCCCGATAGGCAAGGAACAGGGAACCTTATGCTGTGCACAAACCTGACCTGAAAAAACAAATTCCCTAACGTCTTTAGACATACTAGGCCACCATACTGAGCGAGAGACTAACTCCAATGTCTTAGTGATTCCCGGATGCCCTGAAACCTTGTTGTCATGGAATTCAGTTAAAACAGTAGCTCTCAAAAATTCAGGAACGTAAAGACGACCAGCAGGAGTAAATCTAGGAGCTTGGTGTTGAAGCTAGTTTAACTGGGTAAATAAATCCTGTGTGAGGCCTGCCCGGATGACCGAGGATGGAAGTATTGGGGTAACAACAGGATTGTTATTGTGAACCGGAAGAAAACTACGTGACAGGGCATCAGCTTTAGTATTCTTGGAACCAGGCCTGAAAGTGATTATAAATTTGAAACGAGTAAAAAATAACGCCCAACGTGCCTGCCGGGCATTAAGCCGTTTAGCTGATTCAATGTATTGCAGGTTCTTATGGTCAGTCAATACCGAAATAGTATGCTTTGCTCCTTCCAGCCAATGCCTCCACTCCTCAAAAGCCCACTTTACCGCCAGTAACTCCCGATTACCAACGTCATAATTGGATTCAGCGGAGGAGAACTTCCTGGACATAAAGGCACAAGGATGTAAGTCCAAAGACACCGGATCCTTTTGAGAAAGGACAGCCCCCACTCCAACCTCTGAGGCATCAACCTCCACAACAAAGGGCAATTCCGGATTAGGATGTCTGAGGACTGGAGCTGAGACAAAGGCTTGTTTCAGGGCCCGGAAGGACAACTCAGCTTCATGCGACCAGTTGGTAGGATCCGCTCCTTTCTTTGTCAGAGCCACAATGGGAGCAACCAGGTCAGAAAAAGAATGAATGAACCTCCTATAATAATTCGCAAACCCTAAAAAGCGCTGAATTGCTTTTAAATTTGTGGATTGCGCCCAATTAAGGATGGCCTGAAGCTTCTTAGGTTCCATGGAAAATCCCTGAGGGGAAATTATGTACCCTAAAAAAGATACTTCCGTGACGTGAAATTCACACTTCTCCAGCATGGCATATAAATGATTCTCACGTAACTTTTGAAGAACCAGACGCACCTGGGTGATATGTTGTTCCATCGATTCAGAAAAAATCAAGATGTCGTCTAAATAAACAACCACGAATTTCCCTAGGACGTCACGGAGCACATCATTTATGAGGTCTTGAAAAACTGCTGGAGCATTAGACAGGCCGAACGGCATCACCAGGTATTCGTAGTGACCCGACTGAGTACTGAAAGCCGTCTTCCACTCATCTCCAGATTTAATTCGGATGAGGTTGTAAGCTCCTCTCAGGTCAATTTTAGAAAAAAAATCACAGCCGAACGTAACTGATCAAAGAGTACAGAAATCAACGGCAAAGGATAGGTGTTTTTGACTGAGATTTTATTCAAGGCTCTAAAATCTATGCATGGTCTGAGCGAGCCATCCTTTTTCTCCACAAAGAAAAAACCAGCACTTAAAGGAGATTTTGATGGTCTAATAAATCCTTTCTGTAAGCTCTCCTGAACATAGTCATTCATAGCCGAAGTTTCTGGCCCGGACAATGCATATAATCTCCCCTTTGGCAATGCGGCACCAGGAACTAGCTCAATAGCACAATCATAAGGCCGATGGGGAGGCAAAATGTCCGCATTGCCTTTGGAGAATACATCGGCAAACTCCTGGTATTCCACAGGAATGAGTACTGGAATGATAGCTGCTACTCTAACTGGAAACGAAATACATTCCTTAGCACAAAAAGTACCCCATTGTGAAATCTCCCCGGACCGCCAATCAATGGTGGGATTACAACTGGAACTGCTGGGCAATGTGTTAGATAGAACTCGATCTTTTCGGAATGTAAAGCTCCTACTGTAAGTACTACGGGAGGTGTACGGTGAGTAATAACCCCGTTGGAAAGCGGACTCCCATCTAAGCCATGCATAGTGACACACCTACCCAATGGTAACTGAGGAACGCCTAAGGCCTTAGCCCAAGTTAAATCCATAAAGTTTCCTGCAGCTCCACTGTCAACAAAAGCCGACACCAAAGAACTGAGGCTGCCAAAGGAAACCTTAACTGGGACTAAAAGAGAGTTATTCGAGGAGATAAGCTGCAGACTTAGGTGAACCCCCTCACAATTCACCTGGTCAAAGCGTTTCCCGACTTGTTCGGACAGTTACGAGCAAAATGTCCCTTACCACCACAGTACAAACAAAGACCGGAATTTTGCCTTCTGGCCCTTTCCTCAGGAGACAGCCGGGAGAGACCCATCTGCATGGGCTCCTCTACGTCTTCTGGAATGGAATAAACACAAGGACTTGACCTTACAGGTGTTCCTCTTTCAGCCCTCCGCTCTCTGAGACGACGATCAATCTTAATAGAAAGCTCCATGAGTTTATCGAGAGTCTCAGGAGCGGGGTACTGGAGGAGACTGTCTTTAATGGACTCTGATAAGTCGAGGCGAAACTGACTGCGCAGGGCTGGGTCATTCCAGCCACAGTCGTTCGACCAACGGCGAAACTCAGTACAATAAACCTCTGCAGGATTTCTTCCTTGTTTGAGAGCGCGCAGCTGACTTTCAGCGGACGCCTCTCTATCTGGGTCATCATACAAAAGCCCTAAAGACTTAAAGAAATCGTCCACTGACAACAACGCAGGATCCTCTGCCCTTAAACCGAACGCCCAGGTCTGAGGATCCCCCTGGAGTTAAGAAATAATAATCCCAACCCGCTGAGATTCAGAACCAGAGGAAGTAGGTCTTAAACGGAAATAAAGTTTACAGGATTCTTTAAAACTAAAAAATTATTTTCTATCGCCAGAAAAACGGTCAGGCAAATGCATCTTTGGTTCAGGGACTACCTTTGGGGAGGCTCGCAAAAGATCTTCCTGCGACCTCACCCGAAGAGAAAGGTCCTGAACCATCTGAGTAAGTTCTTGAATCTGATTGACTAAGAGCTGGCCAGGGTTTGGCACTAAACCTGTCGGATTCATGAGGCCAAAAATTTTTAACAAAAACTGAATGAGAGGAAAAAATTAAAGCCCTGTTTAATCTTAATTTTTTGGTATGGCCGGTAATAATGTTATGATTCCAGCACTCTGGTCTGAGGAGATCTTTTTGCGAGGACCGGAGCACTGGAACGATATGCTGGGGAAGGGAGTGGGAATGGAAAATAGCCGCTTGCGCCCTAACTCCGTTGTCTCACCCGTGCTGTCAGAAATCCCCTGCGAGACTATGGTTGCTTGAGCCCATGGCAGCCGCGTTTGAACGGCGGATTATGTCTGCCCAACTCCGATGCCCCCCCAGGTCTTAATGAGAGACAAAGGGAAATCCGAGACAGGGTGATAACAAGGGGCCCTCTGACTAAACAACCAGGCCAGGGGCTACAAGCTAACTTAAAACTAAAATATGTGCGGAAAAACCGCCAGGGAAAAGGACAACCAAAATATCCACTTGTCCACTTCTCCTACCCAGCACCGCCGAGTTCCAGAGAGGACTTGTGGAAGCGGAACCCTCCGCAAATGCTCCAAAAACAGAATATACAAAGATAAAGCGGCTGAGCCGCAACACACGGCAGAGCCGCAACTCACGGAACACCACTCGATATACAAAGGTGGTTAGTCAGGACAACTGGGGACCAAACGACTTCCTGGGATGAGATGACAACTCCCGAATACAGGACTTCTGATGACAGGAATGACCGGATACAGCAGGACTGGAACAGACTCTCAGCAAACCAAAGCAGCATGCAGGAAGCTATTACCGGCGTCTGTGAGTAGTACTGGGAAGGTATTTAACAGGGAGTCCTCCAATCAGCTGCTTAGAGCCTGATTGGGAATAAATGCCGTGCAGCTGCCTTGCTGCATGGCCAGAGGACAAGTGTGTGTGCTTGTAAATTAGGCCCTGCAACGGGGAACGCGGTCCGCCCGTGGCGTCCCCGTTGCTAGGGTCCGTGCGGCTCAGCGCGCCCGGCGTCTAGCGTTGCTAGGGAGCCGGCGGCTGAACGTGCACGGCGTCCCTAGTTGCTAGGCGCCGGGCCGCGCGGACATGCGGACCCCGGCGCCTAACACGCTTAGCTTAGTCACACAGCAACCTTGGTGCGCCTCTTTTTTTCTTTGCATCATGTGCTGTTTGGGGACTATTTTTTTGAAGTGCCATCCTGCCTGACACTGCAGTGCCACTCCTAGATGGGCCAGGTGTTTGTGTCGGCCACTTGTGTCGCTTAGCTTAGCCATCCAGCGACCTCGGTGCAAATTTTAGGACTAAAAATAATATTGTGAGGTGTGAGGTGTTCAGAATAGACTGGAAATGTGTTGAAATTATGGTTATTGAGGTTAATAAAACTATGGGATCAAAATGACCCCCAAATTCTATGATTTAAGCTGTTTTTTAGGGTTTTTTGTAAAAAACACCCGAATCCAAAACACACCCTAATCCGACAAAAAATTTTCGGTGAGGTTTTGCCAAAACGCGTCCGAATCCAAAACACGGCCGCGGAACTGAATCCAAAACCAAAACACAAAACCCAAAAAATGTCCAGTGCACATCACTAGTTTTCACACCCTTTTCACGTTATTTAAGTATCACTCAAATGTATTAAAGGTCATTTGGAGCAGTTTTCATGAAAGACTGCTCCAAACCCCTTAATTGTCACTTTTTTAGTAACCCACATTGCATTTCCCATACTTATAATGGGAAATGCGATGTGGCCGAATTTACAAAAAAAAAAAAAATGTACAAAAATTCTGCAGTGTGCCCTGTGACAATTTCGCTTGCTCAGGCTGGTAAATTCACAGGACAGCACTGCACTGTACACCCTTTGCCCAGCTTTCTCTGCTCCCTTGCAGAGAAAGCTGTGCGGGGACCAGGCTCCAGTGATCAGCTATGTGTGTCCGATAGACACACAAGCTGATCACAGTGTAAAAAAAATAAAAATAACCCCCGTCATACTTACCAGTCCAGGGAGCCGATGTCCACTGTCCACTGCTCATGTGAGTGCTGCCAGGCGCCAGGTCCCCCATATGCTGTGCTGTGACCATGGTGTAGTAAAGTGACGCTGCAAAGCAGCAGTGCACTGTACAGCACCACAGGTCACAGCGCAGAAGAAGGACGTCTGGCAGCCTCCTGAAGCAGCGGACACCGGCTCCTAGACTGGTAAGTATAAAATACGGTGGTAGTGCCGACGGGGAAGAACCTGGCAGTGGCGCAGCAGGACATTTGGGTATTTTTTACTAAAAGTACCCCTATGATGCTGTGGAGAGTCATTGCAGGGACAGAGCTTGCTCGCAAGCTCTTTACCTGCATGCGATAATTGCTACTTCAATGTGATGTACTCAATTCAGGGGCATCTCTAGAGAAGAGGGCACCCGTATGCATACTCCGTGTGTGGGCCCCCTCCTCTCCCCTAGCCGTCACGCCGCTGCTAGCGCTCTCAGTGCTCTAGACTCTGGTACAGTGCCAGAGTCTACAGCACATGCACAGGACTACGAAAAATGGCCGCAGCGCCATTTTTCTGGAGTTCTGCGCATGCGCTGTAGTCTCTGGCACTGTGCCAGAGTCTCTAGTGGTCAGTGCGCTAGCAGCGGCGCGATGGCTACGGGAGAGGAGGGGGCCCACAAATGGTCAGCGATGGACTCCGGAAAGGTAAGTATAGGAGAAATGGGTGCAGTGTGTGGACCCCCCTGGGACTCAGGTGCCCATGAGCACCGCACCCACTGCACCTATTATAGAAATGCCAATGACTCAATTATCGCAATGCAAGTCTGGTTGAGTTTATTACTTGTCATCTGATGCGGATGGTGATAAATAGACCTCAAAATGACTAGAGATGAGCGGGTTCGGTTTCTCTGAATCCGAACCCGCCAGAACTTCATGTTTTTTTTCACGGGTCCGAGCGACTCGGATCTTCCCGCCTTGCTCGGTTAACCCGAGCGCGCCCGAACGTCATCATGCGCTGTCGGATTCTCGCGAGGCTCGGATTCTATCGCGAGACTCGGATTCTATATAAGGAGCCGCGCGTCGCCGCCATTTTCACACGTGCATTGAGATTGATAGGGAGAGGACGTGGCTGGCGTCCTCTCCGTTTAGACACTTGATTTACTAATTTTGGGGAGCATTAGGAGTACTCAGTAGTGTACAGTGCAGAGTTTTGCTGATAGTGACCAGTGACCACCACTTTTATTTATAATCCGTTCTCTGCCTGAAAAAAGCGATACACAGTGACTCAGTCACATACCATATCTGTGTGCACTGCTCAGGCTCAGGCCAGTGTGCTGCATCATCTATTATCTATATATAATATTATATATCTGTCTGACTGCTCAGCTCACACAGCTTATAATTGTGGGGGAGACTGGGGAGCACTACTGCAGTGCCAGTTATAGGTTATAGCAGGAGCCAGGAGTACATAATATATTATATAGTGAGTGACCACCAGACACACAGTGCAGTTTATTTAATATATCCGTTCTCTGCCTGAAAAAAGCGATACACACAGTGACTCAGTCAGTCACATACCATATCTGTGTGCACTGCTCAGGCTCAGGCCAGTGTGCTGCATCATCTATATATATTATATATCTGTCTGACTGCTCAGCTCACACAGCTTATAATTGTGGGGGAGACTGGGGAGCACTACTGCAGTGCCAGTTATAGGTTATAGCAGGAGCCAGGAGTACATAATATTATATTAAAATTAAACAGTGCACACTTTTGCTGCAGGAGTGCCACTGCCAGTGTGACTAGTGACCAGTGACCTGACCACCAGTATATATAATATTAGTAGTATACTATCTCTTTATCAACCAGTCTATATTAGCAGCAGACACAGTACAGTGCGGTAGTTCACGGCTGTGGCTACCTCTGTGTCGGCACTCGGCAGCCCGTCCACCTAACCATATACCACCTAACCGTGGTTTTTTTTTCTTTCTTTATACATACATACTAGTTACGAGTATACTATCTCTTTATCAACCAGTCTATATATTAGCAGCAGACACAGTACAGTGCGGTAGTTCACGGCTGTGGCTACCTCTGTGTCGGCACTCGGCAGCCCGTCCATAATTGTATATACCACCTAACCGTGGTTTTTTTTTCTTTCTTTATACATACATACTAGTTACGAGTATACTATCTCTTTATCAACCAGTCTATATATTAGCAGCAGACACAGTACAGTGCGGTAGTTCACGGCAGTGGCTACCTCTGTGTCGGCACTCGGCAGCCCGTCCATAATTGTATATACCACCTAACCGTGGTTTTTTTTTCTTTCTTTATACATACATACTAGTTACGAGTATACTATCTCTTTATCAACCAGTCTATATATTAGCAGCAGACACAGTACAGTGCGGTAGTTCACGGCTGTGGCTACCTCTGTGTCGGCACTCGGCAGCCCGTCCATAATTGTATATACCACCTAACCGTGGTTTTTTTTTCTTTCTTTATACATACATACTAGTTACGAGTATACTATCTCTTTATCAACCAGTCTATATATTAGCAGCAGACACAGTACAGTGCGGTAGTTCACGGCTGTGGCTACCTCTGTGTCGGCACTCGGCAGCCCGTCCATAATTGTATATACCACCTAACCGTGGTTTTTTTTTCTTTCTTTATACATACATACTAGTTACGAGTATACTATCTCTTTATCAACCAGTCTATATATTAGCAGCAGACACAGTACAGTGCGGTAGTTCACGGCTGTGGCTACCTCTGTGTCGGCACTCGGCAGCCCGTCCATAATTGTATATACCACCTAACCGTGGTTTTTTTTTCTTTCTTTATACATACATACTAGTTACGAGTATACTATCTCTTTATCAACCAGTCTATATATTAGCAGCAGACACAGTACAGTGCGGTAGTTCACGGCTGTGGCTACCTCTGTGTCGGCACTCGGCAGCCCGTCCATAATTGTATATACCACCTAACCGTGGTTTTTTTTTCTTTCTTTATACATACATACTAGTTACGAGTATACTATCTCTTTATCAACCAGTCTATATATTAGCAGCAGACACAGTACAGTGCGGTAGTTCACGGCTGTGGCTACCTCTGTGTCGGCACTCGGCAGCCCGTCCATAATTGTATACTAGTATCCAATCCATCCATCTCCATTGTTTACCTGAGGTGCCTTTTAGTTGTGCCTATTAAAATATGGAGAACAAAAATGTTGAGGTTCCAAAATTAGGGAAAGATCAAGATCCACTTCCACCTCGTGCTGAAGCTGCTGCCACTAGTCATGGCCGAGACGATGAAATGCCAGCAACGTCGTCTGCCAAGGCCGATGCCCAATGGCATAGTACAGAGCATGTCAAAACCAAAACACCAAATATCAGTAAAAAAAGGACTCCAAAACCTAAAATAAAATTGTCGGAGGAGAAGCGTAAACTTGCCAATATGCCATTTACCACACGGAGTGGCAAGGAACGGCTGAGGCCCTGGCCTATGTTCATGGCTAGTGGTTCAGCTTCACATGAGGATGGAAGCACTCAGCCTCTCGCTAGAAAACTGAAAAGACTCAAGCTGGCAAAAGCACCGCAAAGAACTGTGCGTTCTTTGAAATCCCAAATCCACAAGGAGAGTCCAATTGTGTCGGTTGCGATGCCTGACCTTCCCAACACTGGACGTGAAGAGCATGCGCCTTCCACCATTTGCACGCCCCCTGCAAGTGCTGGAAGGAGCACCCGCAGTCCAGTTCCTGATAGTCAGATTGAAGATGTCAGTGTTGAAGTACACCAGGATGAGGAGGATATGGGTGTTGCTGGCGCTGGGGAGGAAATTGACCAGGAGGATTCTGATGGTGAGGTGGTTTGTTTAAGTCAGGCACCCGGGGAGACACCTGTTGTCCGTGGGAGGAATATGGCCGTTGACATGCCAGGTGAAAATACCAAAAAAATCAGCTCTTCGGTGTGGAGGTATTTCACCAGAAATGCGGACAACAGGTGTCAAGCCGTGTGTTCCCTTTGTCAAGCTGTAATAAGTAGGGGTAAGGACGTTAACCACCTCGGAACATCCTCCCTTATACGTCACCTGCAGCGCATTCATAATAAGTCAGTGACAAGTTCAAAAACTTTGGGTGACAGCGGAAGCAGTCCACTGACCAGTAAATCCCTTCCTCTTGTAACCAAGCTCACGCAAACCACCCCACCAACTCCCTCAGTGTCAATTTCCTCCTTCCCCAGGAATGCCAATAGTCCTGCAGGCCATGTCACTGGCAAGTCTGACGAGTTCTCTCCTGCCTGGGATTCCTCCGATGCATCCTTGCGTGTAACGCCTACTGCTGCTGGCGCTGCTGTTGTTGCCGCTGGGAGTCGATGGTCATCCCAGAGGGGAAGTCGTAAGCCCACTTGTACTACTTCCAGTAAGCAATTGACTGTTCAACAGTCCTTTGCGAGGAAGATGAAATATCACAGCAGTCATCCTACTGCAAAGCGGATAACTGAGTCCTTGACAACTATGTTGGTGTTAGACGTGCGTCCGGTATCCGCCGTTAGTTCACAGGGAACTAGACAATTTATTGAGGCAGTGTGCCCCCGTTACCAAATACCATCTAGGTTCCACTTCTCTAGGCAGGCGATACCGAGAATGTACACGGACGTCAGAAAAAGACTCACCAGTCTCCTAAAAAATGCAGTTGTACCCAATGTCCACTTAACCACGGACATGTGGACAAGTGGAGCAGGGCAGGGTCAGGACTATATGACTGTGACAGCCCACTGGGTAGATGTATGGACTCCCGCCGCAAGAACAGCAGCGGCGGCACCAGTAGCAGCATCTCGCAAACGCCAACTCTTTCCTAGGCAGGCTACGCTTTGTATCACCGCTTTCCAGAATACGCACACAGCTGAAAACCTCTTACGGCAACTGAGGAAAATCATCGCGGAATGGCTTACCCCAATTGGACTCTCCTGTGGATTTGTGGCATCGGACAACGCCAGCAATATTGTGTGTGCATTAAATATGGGCAAATTCCAGCACGTCCCATGTTTTGCACATACCTTGAATTTGGTGGTGCAGAATTTTTTAAAAAACGACAGGGCGTGCAAGAGATGCGGTCGGTGGCCAGAAAAATTGCGGGACACTTTCGGCGTACAGGCACCACGTACAGAAGACTGGAGCACCACCAAAAACTACTGAACCTGCCCTGCCATCATCTGAAGCAAGAAGTGGTAACGAGGTGGAATTCAACCCTCTATATGCTTCAGAGGTTGGAGGAGCAGCAAAAGGCCATTCAAGCCTATACAATTGAGCACGATATAGGAGATGGAATGCACCTGTCTCAAGCGCAGTGGAGAATGATTTCAACGTTGTGCAAGGTTCTGATGCCCTTTGAACTTGCCACACGTGAAGTCAGTTCAGACACTGCCAGCCTGAGTCAGGTCATTCCCCTCATCAGGCTTTTGCAGAAGAAGCTGGAGGCATTGAAGAAGGAGCTAAAAGGGAGCGATTCCGCTAGGCATGTGGGACTTGTGGATGCAGCCCTTAATTCGCTTAACAAGGATTCACGGGTGGTCAATCTGTTGAAATCAGAGCACTACATTTTGGCCACCGTGCTCGATCCTAGATTTAAAGCCTACCTTGGATCTCTCTTTCCGGCAGACACAGGTCTGCTGGGGTTGAAAGACCTGCTGGTGACAAAATTGTCAAGTCAAGCGGAACGCGACCTGTCAACATCTCCTCCTTCACATTCTCCCGCAACTGGGGGTGCGAGGAAAAGGCTCAGAATTCCGAGCCCACCCGCTGGCGGTGATGCAGGGCAGTCTGGAGCGACTGCTGATGCTGACATCTGGTCCGGACTGAAGGACCTGACAACGATTACGGACATGTCGTCTACTGTCACTGCATATGATTCTCTCAACATTGATAGAATGGTGGAGGATTATATGAGTGACCGCATCCAAGTAGGCACGTCACACAGTCCGTACTTATACTGGCAGGAAAAAGAGGCAATTTGGAGGCCCTTGCACAAACTGGCTTTATTCTACCTAAGTTGCCCTCCCACAAGTGTGTACTCCGAAAGAGTGTTTAGTGCCGCCGCTCACCTTGTCAGCAATCGGCGTACGAGGTTACATCCAGAAAATGTGGAGAAGATGATGTTCATTAAAATGAATTATAATCAATTCCTCCGCGGAGACATTGACCAGCAGCAATTGCCTCCACAAAGTACACAGGGAGCTGAGATGGTGGATTCCAGTGGGGACGAATTGATAATCTGTGAGGAGGGGGATGTACACGGTGATATATCGGAGGGTGAAGATGAGGTGGACATCTTGCCTCTGTAGAGCCAGTTTGTGCAAGGAGAGATTAATTGCTTCTTTTTTGGGGGGGGTCCAAACCAACCCGTCATATCAGTCACAGTCGTGTGGCAGACCCTGTCACTGAAATGATGGGTTGGTTAAAGTGTGCATGTCCTGTTTTGTTTATACAACATAAGGGTGGGTGGGAGGGCCCAAGGACAATTCCATCTTGCACCTCTTTTTTCTTTTCTTTTTCTTTGCATCATGTGCTGATTGGGGAGGTTTTTTTTGGAAGGGACATCCTGCGTGACACTGCAGTGCCACTCCTAGATGGGCCCGGTGTTTGTGTCGGCCACTAGGGTCGCTAATCTTACTCACACAGTCAGCTACCTCATTGCGCCTCTTTTTTTCTTTGCGTCATGTGCTGTTTGGGGAGGGTTTTTTGGAAGGGCCATCCTGCGTGACACTGCAGTGCCACTCCTAGATGGGCCCGGTGTTTGTGTCGGCCACTAGGGTCGCTAATCTTACTCACACAGCTACCTCATTGCGCCTCTTTTTTTCTTTGCGTCATGTGCTGTTTGGGGAGGGTTTTTTGGAAGGGACATCCTGCGTGACACTGCAGTGCCACTCCTAGATGGGCCCGGTGTTTGTGTCGGCCACTAGGGTCGCTTATCTTACTCACACAGCGACCTCGGTGCAAATTTTAGGACTAAAAATAATATTGTGAGGTGTGAGGTATTCAGAATAGACTGAAAATGAGTGTAAATTATGGTTTTTGAGGTTAATAATACTTTGGGATCAAAATGACCCCCAAATTCTATGATTTAAGCTGTTTTTTAGTGTTTTTTGAAAAAAACACCCGAATCCAAAACACACCCGAATCCGACAAAAAAAATTCGGTGAGGTTTTGCCAAAACGCGTTCGAACCCAAAACACGGCCGCGGAACCGAACCCAAAACCAAAACACAAAACCCGAAAAATTTCAGGCGCTCATCTCTAAAAATGACAAAGGGGTCTATTGAAAAGAGTGGAGACTGTAAGTAAATGTGTGCTTTAGATCCTGAAACACAAAATCAATAAAAAAATCATCCCAACATTGACCCAAATCGACTTTTAGGAAATATTCCCCCATGTGGAAAATACTTCTGCCCAATATACTGGGCTTGTTTTTTCTGCCCCTTGTATTTTTTTTCTCATGTCCTGTTCTGGAGCTTATTATTGTGAGTTATATCTACTGCAATGCTTGCTTTCTTAGCTGAGTTTCTTATATGGTTGATCTTTTTATCAGTGAATGTTAAAGGGTTAAACTCACCTAACAAATTATGCTTAGCTTTACGGACCTTCAACACCCATAAGGCAGATGTGGTGGCTTTGCAGGACACACACTTTTCAGTCCTTAGCCCCCCCCCCCCCCATCCTCAAGGATCATAGATACCCAGTTTGCTATACAGCCAATGAGCCCTTTAAAGAGAATGTTGTTGCCATTTTATTCCATGCTGGCTTCCCTTTCACCCTTTCCCATAAATTTGTCAACAAAAATGACCTCCAGGTCACTTTGGTCTCCTTATAGGTCCCAAATTCCTGTTATAAGAGCCAAAGAGTTCAGAAATGTTATCTTATTATTGGTGGGGATTTTAACACTGCTCCTGACCCTTGCCTGGATAGGTCTGGCCCCGTTTGGTTGGTCTCCCCCCTAGGGAACTCAATCCATCAACATTTTTTATAGATCGCGTTCTGAATTTTAAATTTATTATGTGTGATGTACCGGGAATCCTGAGGTGCGAGACTATACTTTTTTTTTCTAATGTTCATAATACATACTCATTGACCTAACTTGGGGCCCTTCATTTGGGCCTTTCAGCCTACTCATATCATATTATCAAAATTTTACCCATCACTTGGTCAGCTCATGCCACCCTTTTTATGGTTTTGAAACCCTACCCAGCAGAATCCTTAATTTGACCTTGGTGGCTATTCAAGCACCTCCTTTAGTTTCCTGATGTACTGTAGTCCAGGCGCTCTCAGCCTCTTTGTCTCAATACACTGGCACCAACTTCCTCGAAGATACATAAGTTTTTATCTGCTGGTGTTCTCTGAACACCAGTGGCTACAGCCATTCAGAAAGGGGTCCGCTCAAATTGGCAGTGGGCTACAGTCATTCAGCAAGGGGTCCGCTTAAAGAAGCAATTACATGTGATTAAATCCCAATTTCAGAAGCTTTTATGGATCACATGCAGGCTGCCCTTACTAATGGCCGGTAAAAAGTTGGTAAAATGCTAGCACATAATCTGCGTGCACAGAATAGTATTTCAAATCTTTTTTTTTCAATACTACCTCTATATCATTGTAATCTGATACTGAGATTCCCCAACCTACTGTACTAGTGATAACATTTCCTCCTCATTAATTTCGGGACTGTATTTGCCATCCTTGACTGTGGATAACTAAACTTCACTTAATGCCCCTTGGACTCTTGGGGATGTTAAGTTGGTTATTAAAGATCTCCCTAAGGGTAAAGCTCCCAATCCTGATGGCTCTATTAATACCCTTTTATGCCTCTTTCTCAGCTGTCTTAGCTACTATCTTGTTAAAATGATTCAATGAAGCCAATAAACTTGCCCATTTCCCTGCTAAACTATTGGAAGCCCATTCCTAAACCAAGTAAAGATCTGTCAGACTGTAAGAATTATAGGGGGTAATACAGACTGGATAACAGCAGTAGCAGCGATCACAGTCTGGATCCCTTTGTGGAGTGCGCTCACGCACCCCGGGAGCCCAGTGAGATGCTAACAGCGTCTCAGGGCTGTGATCGCCTCTGCCTAATTGACAGGCAGAGGCGGTCACGGGGCAATGACATTAGAATGCCGTTGGCAGGGCGCTGTTCGGACAACGCAGATGTGTCTGGACCACTGCGGTGGCGGGCCACGGTGGCGGGCCTCGGTGGCTGCGTGATGTCACACGCAGCCGCTGGCGACCCGGGAAGCACAGGCAGGGATCTACTCGCTGGGTGCTAAAGCATCGCCGCTATGCAATGGTTTTGCACCCTTGCGAGGGGGTTGTGCCCTGCCATACGAGGCGGACTAACTCTGTGCCCGGGCTTCCCCCTGCATGTCAGAGAAACTGATCGTAGATGTGCTACATTTAGCACATCTACTATTAGATCTGAATTACCCTCATAGACCAATAGCACTCCTACATACAGATGTTAAAATATTTGCCTGGCTTATTGTGAACCTGCTCTCTATCCTCCTCCCACAGTTTATACACCCAGATCAGGTCAGATTTGTGCTGAATAGACAAGCCTCTGATAATATCCGCGGGTGTTTAACATAGTTCAGTTGCTGTCTCATTTCCAGGAACAATTTGTATTGCTTTCATTAGATGCCAAAAAAGGCTAATGATAGGCCTAATTGGGAATTAATGCTGCATACGCCTTCTCTTCTTGGCTCTCATGGAGCCATTTTTGACTCAATACTGGCTTTATATCAGCTCACCTCAGCACAAGTTTTTTTTTTTTTTAGCAATGGCAGGGTTGTCCACTCTCCCCTTTAATCTTTGTTATGGCTATGGAACCTTTGGCCCAAAAAGTTAGACTGTCTACAGAATTCCTGTTCTATCACACTCCTAGTGTTTACCATAAACTATGTATTTTTGCTGATGACATTCTGCTTTTTGTTACCAAGCCCTTTACATCTTTGCCTGTCTAACATACAGTAACACTTTGTATAACTTTAGTGCAGCCTTCTTTTATAAACTTAGTACATTTAAATCTGATGCCCCAATTAATATCTTTTTCGTTCTCCCTGTCCCTCCTCAAATGGTCTGTTCTTTATACTTAAAAGACAATATCTCTCACTTATCTAGGTGTACAGATCCCATCCCAAATTAAGAATGTTATTGAAATTAACATATCCCCATTGCTTACATAATTGTCTGTGCTCATTAACAACTAGTGCTCCTACAATATCTCATGGCTAGACCAAATACTGTAGCTGCCTTTAAAATGATGTTACTCCCTAAACTGCTATTTGGTGCTGTTTAAAAAATGTACAGTATCTTATGTTTGGAAAAACAAGCCTCTGCGATTAGGGGCACTTAAGATGACTTTGCCACAGCAGTTTGGTGGGCTTAATCTACCTATGTTTTCCCTATATCACTCGGCATGTATTGTAGCACAAATTCACAACTGATTCTTGCCTTCTAGGGTCGAACCCTGGGTTGACCTGGAACTTACTACCTTGGCAGGATTTCCCTTGGCAGACCTACTATAACTCCTGAACATAGTTTTTCCCCTTCCTAAGTTTTATCTTTTAGC
Organism: Pseudophryne corroboree; assembly: GCF_028390025.1. Lineage (NCBI taxonomy): Eukaryota > Metazoa > Chordata > Amphibia > Anura > Myobatrachidae > Pseudophryne > Pseudophryne corroboree. The sequence continues at coordinate 137,577,334 of NC_086447.1, forward strand.
CATTATGGAAATTCTATGAGTTTGGGACACTAATGTTAACTCTAAAGCAGATTGGGGACTAACCACTAAAAATTTATCCATAAAAGTAGTGGTTCTAAACGCGGTCCTCAAGTACCCACAACAGTTCACATGTTCACTCACATTTTCACTCTCCTCAAAGAATCACAAGTGAAATAATTAGATCCACCTGTGGCACCCCACCTGCACCTCACCACGTGAATTTCTATAGGTATATCCCCTCTCAGTGATCTTTTATCAGGTCATGCTTTATTGGCTTTCTCTTGACTCCAGTCAACTTATGGGGTCCCCAGTACAACCACACTACTCATATCTACAAATTGCCCATTGGTTTTGTGATATAAATTGCCCAGGGTAGGCATGTCCAAACTGCGGGCCTCCAGCTGTTGAGAAACTACACATCCCAGGATACCCTGACACAGCTTTAGCATTCTCTGACAGCAAAACTGTGTCAGGGCATGCCGGGATATGTAGTTTCACAAGAGCTGGAGGGCTGCAGTTTGGACATGCCTGGCCTAGGGCTTTGTCGTCCCCCCCCCCTCCACCCCCACCAACAACTCTTAAGTAAACTAACCCTACAAGTCACTTTAGGGAATAATTCCTTGTGGTATGTTCATGTACAAAGTTTTTCTACTGCCAAATCTACAGCTCATCTTCACTGGGAATCGGATTTACAGTGTACCTTCACAACCCAAGAATGGTAAAGCATTTACAACAATTAATTTCATATGTCTAGATGTTCCAACCATGTTGAGATGCATTTCAAACTGCTTCGTCTGTATTTTACCCCTCTCAAATTGCCCATAATATGGTTCTCCTGTTTGAAATTCTTCTGGAGCCAATGCTCAGAGGAGGAAACTCTTTCATATTTTCTGGGATTGCCCAGTCCTCCATGGTTTCTTGGTGGAGGTTTTAAATTTAGTCCAGTTCTTGCTCTTTTAAACTGGTGCTCCCCTTTTATTCCCAAAAATTATCAATCATTACTTGGCAAGCCAAATTTCACCTCCAGAGCTGCACTGGCCCAATTGTGGAAGTCCCCTAATCCTCCTACTTTGCTTAAGGTGATCTCGAAAATGCAATTTAACTTTGAATTGGAGACGTTTGAAGGCCCCTACTCCACTTCCCCTTCTTCTCCTTTGAAGAAATTGCTTTCATGACATTTCTACATTACTGAGGAAGACGCTGCTAGCTCTCATAGGCATATTCATGCATCTAGCGACTCTCCTCTAGATTCTCCATTTTTGGCACAACTGGGTAGTTGATTTGAGTTGTCTAGTTTTAATTGCCCTTTGTTTTTCTTATGTTCACGACTGTATTTAGACTTGTGTCTACAGTATGTACAGTATTATTGTGACCTTGTGTTTGTACCCTGTACAATATAGCCTACAAACTCCATTTTTGTTTCACTGTACTTCTGAATGTTTGCATTACTAATGATTAATACTTATCTGATTACCCCCCCCCCCCCCCTTAATCTTTTTCTGTATCCTCTCCTATTTTAGTTTTGCTTCTTCCTGTTATTGTTTTTGAAAATTCTCAATAAAAATGATTTAAGTTAAAAAGATATGGAGGTAAGAGTGGGCATCACTCAATGCTTTCTTTTATTTGTTCTATGTCTCTGGAAACACCAGGTCACTGGTATCACATGCTCTGGCTGGCAGTACTGTTTTCTTTCAATTTTCTTTAAATTAACAAGCTGATTAAAAGCATTTTTGATAGTATAGGCATTAAAAGGTTTTACTCGTGTGACTTCAGCTGAAAATTTGCTACCTTTTTGACCGTCACGGAAATGGTGGTTTAGCATTTTGAATAATCCCTGTTTTTTTTAACTTTTTACAGGGCCTTTCATGCTGCATTTAAAATGTTGGAACTTGTCGCTTTGTCTAAGTGGGTAGTTTTGGATAAGCTCATTGGTGAGGGGTACGTGCTTTATAGAATTCTACGCTCAAAAGACTGAACTGTTGGGAAGGGAAACCTGGGTTCTTTGGTGTCCTGTTTTGATGTCCAAATTTGTCCAGTGGCTCTTGCTCATTGGTATGCTGATATTCATCCTGATATGGATGAATCTTGTCTCATTTACGATGATCATACTCCCCTAACTAAATATCAGTTAATTTAGGTGTTGCAGTGATATGTTTCTTGTGTTGACCTCTTGACTGGTGACTCCTGTAAAGACTAGTTCAGAATTGGTGCCATTATTTCTGTTTTAGTATTTAAAGCATTGGGCTAATGGAAGTTAGCTAGTTTAATGCATGATATAAGGCCCCTTTCTTTCTTAACATTTGTTTGAGATTAGTTTTGAGTATTGAGTATTTTGTATTGAGTATTGAGTATTGTTTAAGATAATCATTTGGCTTTTTATTTTTATATTAGTTTTTTGGCATGCTTATTTGAACAGGTTTGATGGGGTCGTTTGTTGAAAGAGGGGGTATTTTTGTTTTTAGAAGATCAGTTTGGAGTTTTTGGGTAGTTAGGTCAGGTTTGGTGGCGGTGCAGTGGTTTTGTTACCAGATTTACAGTATGTTTTGGCTGGAAAGAACAGCATACCATCAGTCTGGGTGCAATTATATACATTTTGGGAGCACTTACCTTCATTGACTGTCAGTTTGCTGTACCATCTTACTTGTACATCCTCATCATCCTCACTGGTTGTCAAGATAGAGGGTTGAGTTGGATACTCTTGTATGGTTTGTTATCGTTAGTCACCTTGTGTGGTATCCACTCACAATGCAAGTTGTGGTTAGTTGGGGGTACATTGATGGACTGCTCAGTATCCGGCCATCCTTTTAATGCCAGCATATGGGTTCTCTTTTATTAATAATTCAAAAAATAGCTAACCTTGTTACTGCCAAAATATACCTCTTTGAGTCTTAGTTTATTAAGTTATTATTTAGTACAGTGCATCCAGAAAGTATTCACAGCGCTTCACTTTTTCTACATTTTGTTATGTTACAGCCGTATTCCAAAATGGAATAAATTCGTTTTTCCCTCAACATTCTACACACAATACCCCATAATGACAATGTGAAAAAAGGTTTTTATTTTTTTATTTTTGCAAATATATTAAAAATAAAAAACTAAGAAATCACATGTACATAAGTATTCACAGCCTTCGCACAATACTTTATTGATGCACTTTTGGCAGCAATTACAGCCTCAAGTCTATTTGAATATGATACCACAAGTTTGGCACACCTATCTTTGATCTTTTGGCAGTTTTGCCCATTCCTCTTTGCAGCACCTCTCAATCTTCATCAGGTTGGATGGGAAGCGTCGGTGCTGTAAATGTTGATTTACTTACAGGACTAAAAGCAACACTTTAAAAATACATTCAATACACTTTAAAATGGAGCCACTGCAGCCGCTGTAATCAATCCTTAGCCTTCGTACTTTTTACATAGTTTGCGTACAAAGCCCTGTACCGTGTACGCACTTTGCGTATAAATGCCGCAATGGTCGTACAAAATACACACGGTGCATACACACACAAAGACATGCCGTGAGCACTTTGCAGCTACACGTGTGACTAGATTACACTTATATAACACTAGCAGGGAAAGAGAGACATGACACCAATTTGTATTTCAAAAGACTATGTTGGGATCTGACCCACCAATGGTTCTTTACTAGCAGGGGGTTACAATAATAACAATACAATACAATAAGAAAATGGCTACAGTCAATGGTACATACGTTTGGTTTCGCCTGCGCTTCCCGGTCCGGTCCTCAGTCATCAAGGTAGATAACCTTCAGAGATTGAGAGAGTGACCTGGCCTGCAGCTGGCTATTTATACATTTGTCCAAAACCTAACACAATGGAAACTGTAATCTCTTTGTCCATTGGACACAGGGATGGTCATTTACAGTACAGGAGAGGTCATAGGTCAGTTTGAATAGGTGGGTGATGTCTGGTCCAGGTGCAGTTGCAGATGTTATCCTCTGGGTTCCCTCCACATATCAAGTGTACAGTAAATACAGTTAATATTTATATTCTGCTCCTGCGCATAACTATTCTAAGGAGCGTGCAATCTTCTCAAACTGACACTGGGATATTGCTCTTAAAATACCCTAAAGCTGGATACCAAACACCACCTTATAACCTAGTTCTGTCCCCTCATATCCTGTAAAGGTGAATCCCTTTGTTCTTATACCATTTAAACAAGTGTAACTCGCTGGTGTGGTGCAGGGAGACTATGTGTCCATTGTGCACTATTTGGATTTAAATATGTAATGTGTTTTTATGGCTTTTCCATGCGATTACAAACACTACCGTAATTACTCATACCACGCGCTAATACGCAGGCTGCGGGAGCGACCATACGCAAATTGCGAACATGCGCACGCACGGCAGAACAAGTACGTGCACGGAGGCCATCTGTGTGTAGTTTGTATGTGACGTGTGTATTGCAATATTTTTCGACTTCGGCAGTGCACAGCCATTTTCAGATCTCTCTAGAGATGTTCAATCAGATTCAAGTCTGGGCTCTGGCTGGGCCACTCAAGGACATTCACAGAGTTGTCCTAAAGCCATTCCTTTGATATCTTGGCTGTGTGCTTAGGGTCGTTGTCCTTCTGAAAGATGAACCGTCTTCCCAGTCTGAGGTCAAGAGCGCTCTGGAGCAGGTTGTCATCCAGGATGTCTCTGTACATTGCTGCATTCATCTTTACCTCTATCCTGACTAGTCTCCCAGTTCAAGATGCTGAAAAACATTCCCACAGCATGATGCTGCTACCACCATGTTTCACTGTAGGGATGGTATTGACCTGGTGATGAGCGGTGCCTGGTTTCCTCCAAACATTATGCCTGGCATTCACACCAAAGAGTTCAATCTTTGTCTCATCAGACCAGAGAATTTTGTTTCTCATGGTCTGAGAGTAGTTCAGGTGCATTTTGCAAACTCCAGATGGGCCGCCATGTGCTTTTTACTAAGGAGTGGCTTCCGTCTTGCCACTCTACCATACAGGCATGATTGGTGGATTGCTGCAGAGATGGTTGTCCTTCTGGAAGGTTCTCCTCTCTCCACAGAGGAATGCTGTAGCTCTGACAGAGTAACCATCAGGTTCTTGGTCACCTCCCTGACTAGGGGCCTTCTCCCCCGATCACTCACTTTAGACAGCCGGCCAACTCTAGGAAGAGTCCTGGTGGTTCCAAACGTCTTCCATTTATGGATGTAGGAGGCCACTGCGCTCATTTGGGCCTTCAAAGCAGCAGATATTTTTCTGTATCCTTCCCCAGATTTGTGCCTCGAGACAATCCTGTTTCAGAGGTCTACAGACAATTACTTTGACTTCATGCTTGGTTTATGCTCAGACATGCACTGTCAAGTGTGGGACCTTATATAAACAGGTGTGTGTCTTTCCAAATTATGTTCAATCAACTGAATTTACGACAGGTGGACTCCAATGAAGCTGTAGGAACATCTCAAGGATGATCAGTGGAAACAGGATGCACCGCAGCTTAATTTTGATCTTTATGGCAAAGGCTGTGAATACTTATGTACATGTGATTTCTTAGTTTTTATTTTTAAAAACTTTTTTCACATTGTCATTATTGGGTATTGTATGTAGAATTTTGAAGGAAAAAAATAATTTATGCCATTTTGGAATAAGGCTGTAACATAACAAAATGTGGAAAAAGTGAAGCGCTGTGAATACAGTACTTTCCAGATGTACTGTATATGGTTTAAGGTATGGCAAGCACACATCACGACCCTCAGCCTACAGAAGAATAGGTAATAATGCACTTTTAAGATCTCGTTTGTTTAGCATTTTGTGCATTTATTATTTATATAATCCATTACCTATTTTTATTGTACATATATTTTATTTGTTAGTGCTTTTTAAAGAGAACAATGATTGTTCTATAGCACAACCAGCACAACCTAATCCTTTCAAGGGCTGCATAGCAACTGAAATAAGTTTGAATTACAGTAGTTCTGGAAATGGAAAAACAGAGTATTTAAATATAATTATGTAAATTCAAAAACATTAATATATAATCATAGAGATAATTAAAAATAAAGTCTTATGAAACCAGAATCTCAAATCAGTTAATATTCCTATTTCATCATTAAGTCAGTTATTTTCTCATTGATGCAACAAACCATATTTTATTGATTACATTAGAGATCAAGGGAGAGCTGTGATGTTTTTATATTTTCGCCCTAAGTCACTTTGTAGCATTTACATTATGAATTATTTAAGCCATATCTGTATTTTCACTTGAGTTTATAACAGGGAGCACTGCAGTGGTAAGAATTATATTGATCTTCTGCTGTCCTCTTTATACTCAATCACTCATGCCTTGTATAGTACACATAATTACATACCCTATTACTTTTTCACTTGCCTAAAGAATGATTTAAGCAAAGCCTATTCCTTTCAGCTCTAAACTTTACAACACCCTAATCCATATAAACCCAAAAGTGTGTTAGGCTTACACTGTCACTATCCTATTGCATTAGTCTGCTGCTCTCAGATTAAAGGCAATCTTATTCAATTATAATATATTATTATTCTAAACTAATTGATAGATAGATAGAGAATAATAGGACATTCGGAAAAATGAAGGTAATTATTTGGCTTCATCTTCCACTCCCAACTGATGTACTATTGATTATGTTTATAATTTAAATGGCATAAGCCATCATTGTAGGCTTAAACATTTTATGATTTGAGTAGTGGTCTACAATGACCTATTCGGATATCTAAAATCAAGCATGTGTGGATACCATTAGTCAGGGCGTATCTAGAGAGGAGGAGGCCCAGACGCTGTCTGGGCCCCCTCCTCTCTACCTGGCAGTGCTGTAGATCTGGGCACTTGGGTCCCTAGGGGACCCTAGCGCTGTCCTAGAGTCTAGAGCACATACGCAGATCTCCGGGAAAATGGTGCAATGGTCATTTTCCCAGTGATTTCTGCAGCGCTGCTGCTGCGCCACGGGACTCCGGAGGGTAAGTATTAAAAATAATTTGTGTGCGGACCCTGGGATCACATGTGCACTGCACACACTGCACCCATTATAAATACACCAGTACCGTTAGTCCTTTTATTATACGCACCTTATCTGACTTACAACAGTTTTCCAGAACAAAATGGCAAATAATGGACTACAGGTCTCAATACATCAGCGATGGATTAGGGCAATAGCGTAATCCCCCAATGGTCATGGTGGGAGATTGGGATTTTTAAGCATGTTTAAAAATCCTGATCCTAGATCCTGAGTGGTAACAGTCAGGATCGGCAAATCAGGCATTTTCAACATGGTTTATTTACCCAATTCCCCGACGGTTTGGTAATCATCGCTGGCCGATGATCAGCGGATCCTGTCGGTGGATCGGTGTTTATGGCAGGATGAATAAAGCGCTACACTATGACATGAAGAAAAGCATTTTGTTTCCCCCCCAGCACCATGAATGATACCAGTAACCAGATTTAAATCCCACACAATGTTAGAATTAAGAGATCTCGGTTAGACATATTGCGCAAATGTATGAATAAGCCCCCAAGCCACGTCAAGTCCTCTGTGTATATTGCGGGTCCCTAGCGCAATATCTAGGTGCAGGGTGCGGTGCCCCAAAAATCAGCATAAGCCAGAAAGCCCAGGGCAGCATACCAGTGAAAAAACTATAGTGTTAATAAATTAGTGTTAGGAAGCCGAAGCTATATACAGAAAGTGATACATAAAATGAGATGTAATTAAAATAATAAAGAAATAGTGTAAGTAAAGAAATTAGTATGTGATAACTGTTAATAGAATGTAAAGATATGCCACACTAGAGCCATCCAGCTCAGCCAATCCAGAGGCACCACACACCACACCTCCATTACCCCAATCTGGATCTATGATTAGCCAGCAAGGAGCCACATAATAATGGCTCCTTACTTAATTTATAACTATGATACTCTATGCTACTCTATGGCATATCTATAATAGGTGCAGGGTGTGCGGTGCACATGGGCCTCTTGGTGCACACCACACACCCACTTAATTATTATTTCTCCACCTTCTCCATAGTCCCGCATCAGCCAACAATGTAGAGCAGCAGTAATCACCATGAAAATGCTGTGGTGACCTGGGTATGTGCAGTAGTTTCTGGTACAAAGACAGAATCTACTGCACTCAGTGGGCTTGCAGAGAGAAGGAGACCCACATGGAGCCTACACATGGACCCTCTTCTCAAAACCACTGTGTGTTCCGCTTCCAGCAACAGGGGCCTTACCACTTGACAGGATTAGGCATATTATGGTGACAGTGATTATGTTGACATTCAATATCGACTTAGTGACAATGGTGAAATGTTAATCACATGGACAAACTATATATATATATATATATATAAAGGAAAGGGATGGGGGGTAGCGACTACTGTTGTCTAAAATAAATGAATTACAAGAAAAAAAACATTTATTACAAATTTACAAAACTTTTTCTACAAATGGGATAAAAAGTAATTACACATTTATGTAAAAAGATATAAAGTGCAAGATATTAAAGTGCTTATCTGAAGCAGAGGTCACTCTGTGAACCAACGCGTTTCATCACACAGTGCTTCATAGTGCTCCACTCCCAGCAACAGGGTTTTTACCACTTGACAGGATTAGGCATATTATGTTGACAGTGATTATGTTGACATTCAATATCAACTTAGTGACAATGGTAACATGTTAATCATATGGACAAACTATATATGATATATATATATATATATAAAATTTTAAACAATATTTAGAATAGTTTATAATAGAAAAATAGTTTAATGAAGTTATTTTTTATTTTAATTTATTTGTGTCTAAAAAATTAGTCTACAGCACATGTTCTTAAAGACAGTCCTCAGTACCCCACACAGTTCACGTTTTCCAGATCAACTGTGGTGGATTTTTAAAACGTGACAGTGGTGATACACAGAGCACCTGCCGGGTGACCTGGAAAATGTGAACTATGTGGGGTCATACTGATTGTCAGAGAGGTGCGGTAAACACTTTTCGGGTTTTGTGTTTTGGTTTTGGATCTGGATCCCCGCTCGTGATTTGAATCTAGATTGGTTTTGACAAAACCACCCTTTTGGGTTTTGGATCTGGATGTTTTTTTTAAAAACCCCATAAAAACAGCTAAAATCACAGAATTTGGGGGTAATTTTGATCCTACGGTATTATTAACCTCAATAACATTCATTTCCACTCATTTCCAGTCTATTCTGAACACCTCGCACCTCACAATATTGTGTTTAGGCCAACAGGTTGCACAAAGGTAGTTGGATGACTAAGCTAAGCGACACAAGTGGGCGTCACAAACACCTAGGCCATCTAACAGTGACACTGCAGTGGCAAACAGGATGGCAATTTTAAAAACTAGGCCCCAAACAGCACATCATGCAAAGAAAAAAAAAAGTGCAAGATGAAATTGACCTTGGGACCTCCCACCCACCCTTATGTTGTTTAAGCAGGACATGCACAGTTTAATAAACCCATAATTTCAGCGACAGGGTCTGCCACATGACCTCCAGTGATCCCTCTGTATCACTGGTGGATTTCCAGTGAATCTGGAGATGCCAGGATGTAGTGGCAGCGATGGCCCTTTAACCCCTTCAGTGGCAAGTTTTACAATTTAAAAACACACCCTGGGGAGGGGGGGGTTTAATTGAAGTGGGAGCAGGAAGAGAGTGCAGGGGGGGGGGGGGCAAGCGATGAGGCAGGGCGAGATAATCGCCTGGCGATTGCCCGCGAGCATCGCGCATGGGAATCGCCAGCCCCAGCGCTGATTTCTGGCTGCCATGCGGCGCCCGGGAATCAGTATAATACATTTTACTGCTAAGCCCACTCCCCAACCAATAGAAGTCCGGGGAGTGGGCTAAACTCCCTAATGGAGTATGCTGATTCTCGGGCACCGTACACGCTGCACGGCTGTCCCTGGGACCATGGACGGTACAAAATCTGTCTGCACCCTAAGCAAATCTTCATCCTAGCACCCCTAACCTGTAAATCCCACGACCACCACCCCTCAGAGGGGAGATGCAGGTGGCCACTAGGTGGGCTGGGATGAATTGCGTCATTATACATATAGGGCGGGATGTACTAAGCTCTCCTGCCATGGAATCTCCCCTTCTTTGCGCTCCCGTTTGCCTTCTCCACGGTAAAGGCCGGCGCTGCCCTTCGCTCGCCATAGTTCCCCCCTCCACACTTGTTCCAACTCCTCACCGCTGTGGCCACTCAGGATACTGCATTGTCTCAGCCGTGCTCCCCCCTTCCTATTCTCCTGCTCACGATACAGCATCCCATCATGCGTACACTGGACTGAGGGACCCTGGAACTCTCTCATCCCGGGCGCCATTACTACTCCTGCCTACAGTGCGGAAACTATGGGGAGTGAAGGGCAGCGCTGGCCAGTGTGAGGAGAGCGGTTACCTGGAGTAGGCAAACGGGAGCGCAGAGGAGAGTTTCTGCGGCGGGAGAGCTTAGTACATCCTGCCCATACAGAGAAAAGGGACAACACTGAAGACTTTTAAAGTGATAATGTATATTGTAAACAACGTCACTAAATTTTGTGACTTTGCTCACAATATACGTTAACTTTAATGTCTTTGAGTGCCATCTATTCTTTATGTATACACGCTAGCTGGCACGTTAGGAATCATATAGGACACCAAGGCCAATTTCACTTTTTTTTCCTATATACTCTAAATGGGTGGTTGGTATATTTATTTGGGGTTGGGTATGGGATACCGGCGGTCTGAATATTGACAGCGGCATCCCGACCACCATAATCCTGGCATTTTGAATTAAATTAATTAACCTTACCCCTTACCCTAACCCTCCCTCCCACAGCCTAAGCCTAACACTAACCCTCCATGGCATACTAACATTCAGGATGCCAGATGTCGAGATTCTGGTATCAGTATTCTGACAGGTGTCGGGATTCTGGTGTCGGTATTCTGAATGCTGGCATCCCATCTGCAGGTATGCCAACTACATCCCTTTCGTTGTATGTGTATACATAAATAATTTATATACGCACAGACATAAATATATTTGTATGCTCCTTTTTATGTTCTATCCACCCATGTGTAAGTTCATTACTAACCCCCCCTCCTCCTTTTGTACTGTATTGTGCCCCAGTGCCCGTGTGTCCCTAGTATGCTGTTTGTAAACCACCCATAGGGCTGTAAGATCTATACTGTCTGTGATCCTGTAGAGAAGGTGCATCAGGGCTATGAGGAGCAGCCGTAGGGGCGCTCCTCGGGAGCCATAGTTACATCCGCCTCCTATGTACCTTCACAAGACTTGATGTTACACGTGTCAGCATGGAGGAAGCACTGAGGCACTATGTGGTACAGCCTGATAGCGGTGGCTGCACCAGTGTAAAAGGAGGAGGCCGCATACAGAGAGACATGCTTCAGTTTTTGCTAGATGAATTCAGTTACGCCCTCCAGGTGCTGGCGCCCCTAGGCAGCTGCCTTAAGGGGTTAAATCATCCAGGAAGTCAGGGAGTGCGGTAGATGGTAACTGCACTGAGTCTATTACCAGCAGTAGATTCTGGAGCACACTCCAGGCTGAGAGACATCAAATCTAGTGCTGAGACCTGTTACTTATACCCAGTGCTTACACAGGGCCGGTTCTAGGGCTTTTAGCGCCCCAGGTGGGCAATAGGAGCGTGGCTTCATACAGGGGGCGTGGTCAGTTACGCCCCCTGTACAGTAGTAGCGCCGCTGAAATGATGTGCGGTGCGCAATGATGTCATCGCGCACCGCACAGAAAAGGTCCTCTCCACGAAGGGAAACTAGATGCTACACGTCTGGTTCCCTTCACAGTGGGGGCAGCGGTAGCGACAGCGGGACAGAGCGGGCAGCGGGGGGCACAGCAGCAGCGGATCTTGCCATGGTGCGGCGCCCTCTGGATGGCGCCGGCGCCCTCCGGATGGCGCCGGCGCCCTCCGGAAGGCGGCGCCCCGGGCAAAAGTCCTGCTTGCCCATGGCAAGATCCGCTACTGTGCTTACAGCTGAGTGGATGAGTGACTCAGATGATGTGGAAGTGAATCCGGATTGGCTCCTGGGAGATCAGCTGACTGGAGACTGTCATGGTGCTATCCATGGGGGAGAGCGGTGGGAACTTTGGCATGCTGCAGCCAGAGCCTGTCGCTATGGCCACCAGACAGGGAGACACTAGTACACAGTCACAGGTGCCACGGCAAGCGTCAGGACACATCAGGGGAGCGCCTGGATGAAGGATCGCGCCCAGGCTTGCAGCGCAGGTGAGCTAAAGCATGGCTAGGTAGCGCGGATAACCTCAGTTTTGTGACACAAACCACATCACGATCAGAATCCTCATCGTCAACTTTCTCCGCAGTGCAAGCTACACCCATATCCTACTCATCCTGGTGGACTTTTACAGTGACATCTTCAATCTCAATATCAGAAACTGGACTGACAGCGCTCCTACCAGCACTTGCAGAGGGCGTGCAAATGGTGGTAGGAGCCTCCTCTTCCCATACAGTGTTGTGAAGGTCAGGCCTAGATATCGCAACCGCGGACAGTGCCAGCACCCCTGTATTTTTACAGCAAACATGACCAGTGTTGTATTATTTTAACAGCAGCACCCCTATATTTTAACAGCATACAGGACCAGTGTGCTTTTATTTTAACAACTGCACCCCTTAATTTTTACAGCATACATGGCCAGTGTTGTATTATTTTAACAGCAGCACCCTTATATTTTAACAGCATACAGAACCAGTGTGCTTTTATTTTAACAACTGCACCCCTGAATTTGTACAGCATACAAGATAAGACCAGTGTACACTGATTTTCACTGCACCCTAGAATTATTAGAATTATTACAGCATACAAGACAGGGCCAGTGTACATTTATTTTAATGCACACTAGAATTTTTGCCAGTGTAATATTATTTTAACAGCAGCACCCCTATATTTTTACAGCATACAGGACCAGTGTAATATTATTTAACAGCAGCATCCCTATATTTTTACAGCATAAGAGAGGACAGTGACCCTGCCCCTGTACAACACAGTGACAACCAGGACAGCACATGAAAGTTGAACACCAGTGACAGCCAGGACAGCTAGGACAGCCAGGACAGCACCCCTAACAGCACAGGGACCCCACAGTGACAGGAACAGCACCCATACAGAGCACACACTGACCCCAGACAGCATTGAAGTAACATTTATAGTTTGCATACTATAAAATTATACAGAGCAGCTGATTGGCTGCCATGGGCAAATTCTCCACTGGCTCACTTCTCAAGTCTTTTCACTGTTTAGAACATCTTCCCCTGCTGTTATAATATTCCTAATAGTTTGTGTGACCCTGACTTGTGCAGTGAACATACAAAAAATCACTAAAAGGTTTCCCAATTACCATTAAAGATGAATGCTAAGCTGAGCTACAAAACACTGGTGTGAGACAGAGCAGAGGGGATTGGCTGAGAAGTCCAGTCCCAAGGGAGACAAACAGTCGAGGAAAGCCCATGATGGGATAAAGCCAGAAGACACAATGACACAAAGGGTAAAGAGAGGTGGAATTGACAAGGAGGAAGAGAGCGGTGGGGAAAAAGGGTAAGAAAGAGAGAAACAGAAAAAGAGGAGGAGATACAGGGAGAAGGGAGGTAGAGAATGTGGGATAAAAGGGGGGGGCGAGACAGGCAGTGGCATACCAATAGCCCCTGCAGACCCCACGGTGGCTTGGAGGCGCTTGGAGGCTTGTGGGAACTGTGTGTCTGCAGAGACTATTGTTACAAAACTGCCTGGACCTAGAGAAACTTTTCTGTAGTTATATCCCCTTTGCACAATTTAAAAATGTCCCTCTCAAAAAGACCATCTCCTCAGAGGAGACAGGATGTAAGTGGAGGCAACCGCCATCTTGGGAGGGACATTTTTAATGGGGGCAGGTGCAACAGGATTGCAGACCCACTGTGGCCAGAGAGGGGATCCCCTGACAATGAGCAGAACCCCTGACAATGAGCAGGACAGACGTAACAGGACCGCAGACCAGCAGTGCAGTGGTGGCTGGGGAATTCCCTGAAGAGCAGGTACCATGGGATGGGGGTATGGAGGGGTGCCTGAAACTTTTTGGTTGGGGGGATGACTAATTTATAGTTATGCCACTGGAGACAGGATAAGACGGGGAGCCCAGACAAAAGAGCTATCAATTTAATTTAATTTTTTGCTTGGGAAATGCTTATAGAGCTCTGGTTTGCAAATAAGAGTCATTTATAGTGTTTGTACAGTCTTAAAAATCTTCATACTGTACAACACTTTCTCTTGATACTTTAATCACCAAGTCCGGTCTTGAGGCAGTATCTAAGCAGGTGCTCTGGCTTTTGCTTCTCTCCGACAGAATGAAGGATCACAGTTGATGCAACCTCATTTAAAATAAATTCCCAGAAATCTCTGTTGGAAGCAGATTTTGCGGTTCCACTGGACATGATCTGACCACCCCCAGACCAAGAAGATGCCAGATATCTTTCTTACACCTTGCATTTCAATCACAAATTGGCATGATTGGATTTGAAGGCCATGATCGAGGTGCCATCCAATAGACATCTAATCGTGCCATTTTCTCATTTAAACATCTTCCATCTGTCTATTATAGACCTAATGAATCTGCTAATTGGTGTCCTGTAAAACTTACCATCTGGTATATCTTCCACTGAAGCTGTGATAATGAACCCCAACAATCTAAAGTGTTTATTAATAAGGTTTGTAAAAATCTCTTAACACACTAAAGGACATTTATTTGTCTGCTTTATAATGTATACTATAAAAATTTTTTTTTGCATAGCATGTTTTATTTATATATAGAAAATGTGCATTGTTTGAAGGATATTGTATAATATTACTAGCAATCATCACTCAATTTAGTTCAGTTTCTATGGTATCAATTACGATACACAGTAACCAATTGTTAAAGTGCAAATTGTCATAACCAATTGAATATTTTTCAGTCATATATCCAGGTGCGCACACAGCCTGACATATGGGATATTATAATGCCCACATTGAAAAAGTAATAAATGTTTAATATGTGGCAGAAATATTTAATTACTCGTTTTAGCATCTGGTAGAAAAATGTCTAGGAAGTGCTGAAGGAAATCACTTGTATTGAATTGATCAACAACACAGGAGAAAATGCACTTTAACTATAGTATTATTTAGAGATGAGCGGGTTCGGTTCCTCGGAAACCGAACCCGCCCGAACTTCATATTTTTTTACACGGGTCCGAGCGACTCGGATCTTCCCGCCTTGCTCGGTTAACCCAAGCGCGCCCGAACGTCATCATCCCGCTGTCGGATTCTCGCGAGGCTCGGATTCTATCGCGAGACTCGGATTCTATATAAGGAGCCGCGCGTCGCCGCCATTTTCACACGTGCATTGAGATTCATAGGGAGAGGACGTGGCTGGCGTCCTCTCCGTTTAGAGAAGAGAGTGAGACAGTAGAGAGAGACACAGTAGTAGTAATTTTGGGGAGCATTATTAGGAGGAGTACTACTATACTACTACTACTTGCTGAAGTGATATAGATTAGATAGTGTGACTGTATTAATTATCTGACTTGTGGGGGAGACACTGACAGTGGGGAGCAGTTAGAGTCTGAGAGCAGGACTCAGGAGTACATATAACGTACAGTGCACACTTTTGCTGCCAGAGTCAGTGCCACACTGCCATTGTGACCACACTGACCACCAGACCAGTATAATATATTTTGTGATTGTCTGCTTAGGAGTACTACTTGCAAGTTGCTGATAGTGTGACCAGTGACCTGACCACCAGTTTAATAATCAATAACCACCACCAGTTTAATATATATATATTTTTTTTTTCATTCTTCTTTATACATACTACTATAGTAGCTTACTGTAGCAGTCTGCGGTGCAGCTGAGCTGACAGTGTCCAGCAGGTCCGTCATCAGTCATTACATAATAAATATATATACCTGTCCGGCTGCAGTACTAGTGATATTATATATACATATATATTGATTTCATCTCATTATCATCCAGTCTATATTAGCAGCAGACACAGTACGTTAGTCCACGGCTGTAGCTACCTCTGTGTCGGCACTCGGCAGTCCATCCATAATTGTATACCACCTCCCCGTGGTTTTTTTTTTTCTTTCTTCTTTGTACATACTACTATAGTATAGTAGCTTACTGTAGCAGTCTGCGGTGCTGCTGAGCTGACAGTGTCCAGCAGGTCCGTCATCAGTCATTACATAATAAATATATATACCTGTCCGGCTGCAGTACTAGTGATATTATATATACATATATATTGATTTCATCTCATTATCATCCAGTCTATATTAGCAGCAGACACAGTACGTTAGTCCACGGCTGTAGCTACCTCTGTGTCGGCACTCGGCAGTCCATCCATAATTGTATACCACCTCCCCGTGTTTTTTTTTTTTCTTTCTTCTTTGTACATACTACTATAGTATAGTAGCTTACTGTAGCAGTCTGCGGTGCTGCTGAGCTGACAGTGTCCAGCAGGTCCGTCATCAGTCATTACATAATAAATATACATACCTGTCCGGCTGCAGTACTAGTGATATTATATTGATTTCATCTCATTATCATCCAGTCTATATTAGCAGCAGACACAGTACGGTAGTCCACGGCTGTAGCTACCTCTGTGTCGGCACTCGGCAGTCCATCCATAATTGTATACCACCTCCCCGTGTTTTTTTTTTTTTCTTTCTTCTTTGTACATACTACTATAGTATAGTAGCTTACTGTAGCAGTCTGCGGTGCTGCTGAGCTGACAGTGTCCAGCAGGTCCGTCATCAGTCATTACATAATAAATATACATACCTGTCCGGCTGCAGTACTAGTGATATTATATTGATTTCATCTCATTATCATCCAGTCTATATTAGCAGCAGACACAGTACGTTAGTCCACGGCTGTAGCTACCTGTGTCGGCACTCGGCAGTCCATCCATAATTGTATACCACCTCCCCGTGGTTTTTTTTTTTCTTTCTTCTTTGTACATACTACTATAGTATAGTAGCTTACTGTAGCAGTCTGCGGTGCTGCTGAGCTGACAGTGTCCAGCAGGTCCGTCATCAGTCATTACATAATAAATATACATACCTGTCCGGCTGCAGTACTAGTGATATTATATTGATTTCATCTCATTATCATCCAGTCTATATTAGCAGCAGACACAGTACGGTAGTCCACGGCTGTAGCTACCTCTGTGTCGGCACTCGGCAGTCCATCCATAAGTATACTAGTATCCATCCATCTCCATTGTTTACCTGAGGTGCCTTTTAGTTGTGCCTATTAAAATATGGAGAACAAAAATGTTGAGGTTCCAAAATTAGGGAAAGATCAAGATCCACTTCCACCTCGTGCTGATGCTGCTGCCACTAGTCATGGCCGAGACGATGAAATGCCAGCAACGTCGTCTGCCAAGGCCGATGCCCAATGTCATAGTACAGAGCATGTAAAATCCAAAACACCAAATATCAGTAAAAAAAGGACTCCAAAATCTAAAATAAAATTGTCGGAGGAGAAGCGTAAACTTGCCAATATGCCATTTACCACACGGAGTGGCAAGGAACGGCTGAGGCCCTGGCCTATGTTCATGGCTAGTGGTTCAGCTTCACATGAGGATGGAAGCACTCAGCCTCTCACTAGAAAAATGAAAAGACTCAAGCTGGCAAAAGCACCGCAAAGAACTGTGCGTTCTTCGAAATCCCAAATCCACAAGGAGAGTCCAATTGTGTCGGTTGCGATGCCTGACCTTCCCAACACTGAACGTGAAGAGCATGCGCCTTCCACCATTTGCACGCCCCCTGCAAGTGCTGGAAGGAGCACCCGCAGTCCAGTTCCTGATAGTCAGATTGAAGATGTCAGTGTTGAAGTACACCAGGATGAGGAGGATATGGGTGTTGCTGGCGCTGGGGAGGAAATTGACCAGGAGGATTCTGATGGTGAGGTGGTCTGTTTAAGTCAGGCACCCGGGGAGACACCTGTTGTCCGTGGGAGGAATAGGGCCGTTGACATGCCTGGTCAAAATACCAAAAAAATCAGCTCTTCGGTGTGGAAGTATTTCACCAGAAATGCGGACAACATTTGTCAAGCCGTGTGTTGCCTTTGTCAAGCTGTAATAAGTAGGGGTAAGGACGTTAACCACCTCGGAACATCCTCCCTTATACGTCACCTGCAGCGCATTCATAATAAGTCAGTGACAAGTTCAAAAACTTTGGGTGACAGCGGAAGCAGTCCACTGACCAGTAAATCCCTTCCTCTTGTAACTAAGCTCACGCAAACCACCCCACCAACTCCCTCAGTGTCAATTTCCTCCTTCCCCAGGAATGCCAATAGTCCTGCAGGCCATGTCACTGGCAATTCTGACGATTCCTCTCCTGCCTGGGATTCCTCCGATGCATCCTTGCGTGTAACGCCTACTGCTGCTGGCGCTGCTGTTGTTGCTGCTGGGAGTCGATGGTCATCCCAGAGGGGAAGTCGTAAGCCCACTTGTACTACTTCCAGTAAGCAATTGACTGTCCAACAGTCCTTTGCGAGGAAGATGAAATATCACAGCAGTCATCCTGCTGCAAAGCGGATAACTGAGGCCTTGACAACTATGTTGGTGTTAGACGTGCGTCCGGTATCCGCCGTTAGTTCACAGGGAACAAGACAATTTCTTGAGGTAGTGTGCCCCCGTTACCAAATACCATCTAGGTTCCACTTCTCTAGGCAGGCGATACCGATAATGTACACGGACGTCAGAAAAAGACTCACCAGTGTCCTAAAAAATGCAGTTGTACCCAATGTCCACTTAACCACAGACATGTGGACAAGTGGAGCAGGGCAGGGTCAGGACTATATGACTGTGACAGCCCACTGGGTAGATGTATGGACTCCCGCCGCAAGAACAGCAGCGGCGGCACCAGTAGCAGCATCTCGCAAACGCCAACTCTTTCCTAGGCAGGCTACGCTTTGTATCACCGCTTTCCAGAATACGCACACAGCTGAAAACCTCTTACGGCAACTGAGGAAGATCATCGCGGAATGGCTTACCCCAATTGGACTCTCCTGTGGATTTGTGGCATCGGACAACGCCAGCAATATTGTGTGTGCATTAAATATGGGCAAATTCCAGCACGTCCCATGTTTTGCACATACCTTGAATTTGGTGGTGCAGAATTTTTTAAAAAACGACAGGGGCGTGCAAGAGATGCTGTCGGTGGCCAGAAGAATTGCGGGACACTTTCGGCGTACAGGCACCACGTACAGAAGACTGGAGAACCACCAAAAACAACTGAACCTGCCCTGCCATCATCTGAAGCAAGAAGTGGTAACGAGGTGGAATTCAACCCTCTATATGCTTCAGAGGTTGGAGGAGCAGCAAAAGGCCATTCAAGCCTATACAATTGAGCACGATATAGGAGGTGGAATGCACCTGTCTCAAGCGCAGTGGAGAATGATTTCAACATTGTGCAAGGTTCTGATGCCCTTTGAACTTGCCACACGTGAAGTCAGTTCAGACACTGCCAGCCTGAGTCAGGTCATTCCCCTCATCAGGCTTTTGCAGAAGAAGCTGGAGACATTGAAGGAGGAGCTAACACGGAGCGATTCCGCTAGGTATGTGGGACTTGTGGATGGAGCCCTTAATTCGCTTACCAAGGATTCACGGGTGGTCAATCTGTTGAAATCAGAGCACTACATTTTGGCCACCGTGCTCGATCCTAGATTTAAAACCTACCTTGGATCTCTCTTTCCGGCAGACACAGGTCTGCTGGGGTTGAAAGACCTGCTGGTGACAAAATTGTCAAGTCAAGCGGAACGCGACCTGTCAACATCTCCTCCTTCACATTCTCCCGCAACTGGGGGTGCGAGGAAAAGGCTCAGAATTCCGAGCCCACCCGCTGGCGGTGATGCAGGGCAGTCTGGAGTGACTGCTGATGCTGACATCTGGTCCGGACTGAAGGACCTGACAACGATTACGGACATGTCGTCTACTGTCACTGCATATGATTCTCTCACCATTGAAAGAATGGTGGAGGATTATATGAGTGACCGCATCCAAGTAGGCACGTCAGACAGTCCGTACTTATACTGGCAGGAAAAAGAGGCAATTTGGAGGCCCTTGCACAAACTGGCTTTATTCTACCTAAGTTGCCCTCCCACAAGTGTGTACTCCGAAAGAGTGTTTAGTGCCGCCGCTCACCTTGTCAGCAATCGGCGTACGAGGTTACATCCAGAAAATGTGGAGAAGATGATGTTCATTAAAATGAATTATAATCAATTCCTCCGTGGAGACATTCACCAGCAGCAATTGCCTCCACAAAGTACACAGGGAGCTGAGATGGTGGATTCCAGTGGGGACGAATTGATAATCTGTGAGGAGGGGGATGTACACGGTGATATATCGGAGGATGATGATGAGGTGGAGATCGTGCCTCTGTAGAGCCAGTTTGTGCAAGGAGCGATTAATTGCTTCTTTTTTGGTGGGGGTCCAAACCAACCCGTCATTTCAGTCACAGTCGTGTGGCAGACCCTGTCACTGAAATGATGGGTTGGTTAAAGTGTGCATGTCCTGTTTATACAACATAAGGGTGGGTGGGAGGGCCCAAGGACAATTCCATCTTGCACCTCTTTTTTCTTTAATTTTTCTTAATTTAATTAATTAATTAATTTTTCTTAATTTAATTTTTTGCGTCATGTGCTGTTTGGGGAGGGTTTTTTGGAAGGGACATCCTGCGTGACACTGCAGTGCCACTCCTAGATGGGCCCGGTGTTTGTGTCGGCCACTAGGGTCGCTTATCTTACTCACACAGCTACCTCATTGCGCCTCTTTTTTTCTTTGCGTCATGTGCTGTTTGGGGAGGGTTTTTTGGAAGGGACATCCTGCGTGACACTGCAGTGCCACTCCTAGATGGGCCAGGTGTTTGTGTCGGCCACTAGGGTCGCTTAGCTTACTCACACAGCTACCTCATTGCGCCTCTTTTTTTCTTTGCGTCATGTGCTGTTTGGGGAGGGTTTTTTGGAAGGGACATCCTGCGTGACACTGCAGTGCCACTCCTAGATGGGCCAGGTGTTTGTGTCGGCCACTAGGGTCGCTTAGCTTAGTCATCCAGCGACCTCGGTGCAAATTTTAGGACTAAAAATAATATTGTGAGGTGTGAGGTATTCAGAATAGACTGAAAATGAGTGTAAATTATGGTTTTTGAGGTTAATAATACTTTGGGATCAAAATGACCCCCAAATTCTATGATTTAAGCTGTTTTTTAGTGTTTTTTTGAAAAAAACACCCGAATCCAAAACACACCCGAATCCGACTAAAAAAAATCGGTGAGGTTTTGCCAAAACGCGGTCGAACCCAAAACACGGCCGCGGAACCGAACCCAAAACCAAAACACAAAACCCGAAAAATTTCCGGTGCACATCTCTAGTATTATTGTCCTTATATGGATGTACATTTAACTTTTAACATTTCACTGTAGAAAATCAGTAATATAATTTACCTCGTATGAAAAAAATTACCTTAGAAGTAAAAGCCACAGTGATCACATATGATTGTTTATTAAATATACTAGCCATACGGTACGTGCTTATATAATGGGGAGAAAGCAAAAGTTAGTTTATTAAAATCAGTTTGTGTCTTTGGTTGACAATTGGTAGACTATTCCACATTGTCATACGAAAACCAAAGACACCAAATAATCAAATGAAGCGCGGTTCATCCAAGGTATAGTCAGTGGTGCAAGTAGAAATATTTTCTTATTTGGGTGTGGTCAAGTGACACTAGGGGGAATGGCTACATTACACTAGGGGTGTGGCCACACAGCATAGTCCCTTTTCTTTGCACTCTGTAGGCAAGGCTAGAAATATATAGTACTGCCTCCAGTATAATAGAAATACTTGTATATAGTAATAACACCAGTATAATAGAAATATATTCTAATGCCCCTGGTATAATATAAATATATAGAAGTGTCCCACATTACTATATAAATATATAGTAATATCCCATAATAATAGACCTATATAGTAGTGTCCCACATTACAATAGAAATATATAGTAATGCCCCATAATAATAGACATATATAGTAGTGTCCCACATTACTACCTGTATACAAATATATAGTAATGCCCCATAATAATAGACATATATAGTAGTGTCCCACATTACAATAGAAATATATAGTAATGCCCCATAATAATAGACATATATAGTAGTGTTCCACATTACAACAGAAATATGTAGTAATGCCCCCATAATAATAGACATATATAGTATTGTCCCACATTACAATAGAGAAATATAGTAATGCCCCATAATAATAGACATATACTGTATAGTAATACAGAAAGAAAATCTTTTACAGCGCCTGGTAATCAGCAGCTGATCTTTACCCTATGGTGTACACCTGCACCAATCCACATTTACACACAAAGAAAAAGGGAGAGATTTCAGTGCTTGATATTGGTTATATATATGTTTGAATATTGAAATAGAGTTGCCTTATAAATATCAAACAAAATATTTTGGTACTATGATTATGTTTGTTCTGGTAAGAGTGAATAGCCGTCAGTTAGTCACAGCACATAGGAGTGTCCAATCTTTTCCCTCTGGGCAGACACTTACTTTTAAACCCCTTGGTTCGTTCCTAAAAAGGTATCTTTAAATCACCCAATCACTGCAGAGGTATTTTCACCAAAATAGGAAACCCGTCATCCCATCAGCGGCTTTTCAGATACCGAATCATGCAAGGAATATAAAAAAGTACCCAATGTGGTTTTTTAATGAATAAAATACTTAAAATGATATTCCACACAGTTAAAAAAAACACACAGCAGCAACTGATCATATGCAGTGTATGTGGACGTATAGGACCGTACCCGTTCCCGACAGAGGCTGTGCGCTTCGGCTGAGAGTGTCCGGAAAATCTCAGCACGCTGTCCCGGCAACAGCCTCAAGCTTGTGAGTTAGCGGTAATCTTTCTGTGTTCCATCTCGTCACATCCAAAGCCTGCAAATGTCTATCAACGCGTTTCAGAGGATCCGCCTCCTTTCTCAAGATCTATTGCAGGTGTTCTTTTCATCTCTATAAATACCGATTCCTGATCCATGATTGGTTGGTTCATAGTTCACAGGTGTTATAAGCATTCACACTCTCATTCCAATTTATAACAACACCGTATTTAATCTATTAAAGTGCATACTATAAATCCATATATTTACACATCTCCAATGCATAACAATGTTATATTTGTTCTAATAAAATGCATCCTATAAATCTGTATATTGAGACATCTCTTATACGGAATCAATATGATAAAAAACATGGTAAAAAGTATATTACAACAAATCTAATACCCTAATATAATTTAATCTACTACCATTATATATAACTCATCATTACATGATCTGGTGCCATATACCACAATTGTGCATGATCATTCAAACAGCATGGAGAGGATGGAAAATGAAAAAAGAAAAAAAGAAGAAGAGAGACATATATTAATATTATGAAAATCTATTTTACAAGAACCGTTTAGTCTCAAAATCTTTATTTAGCCCATTGGGCATCAAAGTTTTAAATTCAAATATGGTTTTCATCTCAAGTTTAGCTAATCTTTCGGTTCTATCGTTTGTTCTCCAATTGCAATCTACTTTTTTAATACCAGCAAAAAACTTTATATACTTAGGGTCACAATTGTGTGTGGTTTTAAAGTGCATAGAGATATGATGGTTTTCATAGCCTCGTTTAATGGCCCTCATTCCGAGTTGTTCGCTCGGTATTTTTCATCGCATCGCAGTGAAAATCCGCTTAGTACGCATGCGCAAAGTTCGCACTGCGACTGCGCCAAGTAACTTTACTATGAAGAAAGTATTTTTACTCACGGCTTTTTCTTCGCTCCGGCGAACGTAATGTGATTGACAGGAAATGGGTGTTACTGGGCGGAAACACGGCGTTTCAGGGGCGTGTGGCTGAAAACGCTACCGTTTCCGGAAAAAACGCAGGAGTGGCCGGAGAAACGGTGGGAGTGCCTGGGCGAACGCTGGGTGTGTTTGTGACGTCAACCAGGAACGACAAGCACTGAAATTATCGCACAGGCAGAGTAAGTCTGGAGCTACTCTGAAACTGCTAAGTAGTTAGTAATCGCAATATTGCGAATACATCGGTCGCAATTTTAAGAAGCTAAGATTCACTCCCAGTAGGCGGCGGCTTAGCGTGTGTAACTCTGCTAAATTCGCCTTGCGACCGATCAACTCGGAATGAGGGCCAATATTTCTAACATGTTCCGCTAATCTCTCTTTTAATGGGCATATTGTACGCCCTATATATTGTTTGCCACACTGACATTCTATTATATACACTATGTATTTGCTGTGACAAGTAATACAATCTTTTATGGACATATTTTTACCTGTACTGTTAGAAATAACCCCTGTAACTTTTCTATCTGTTTTGCAAGTTTTGCACATGAGGCATTCACCACATCTTTGAAATCCTTGTGATATAGTGCGAATATCTCTTTTAGGCTTATATGTTACACTGCTCACTAGGAGATTTTTCAAATTATTTGCCTTACGATACACAAAACATGGAGATTCTGAAATAAACTCTTTAAGACAGAGGTCCGCATAAAGTATCCCCCAGTATTTTCTAATAATAGATTTGAATTCTCTATACTGATTCGTATAATGGGTAATTAAGGGAATATCCCGGTTATTTTCCTTTTTAGATGTTTTCCCTGTAAGTATATCTAACCTTTCCATTTCATACAGGCATATGGAGGCCACACACACTACTGAGCCTCATTTTGACTTGTTTTAAGGACATTACATCAAAGTTAGATAGCCTGTAGTGTGTTTTTCCACTTTAATTTTGAGTGTGACTCCAAATCCAGACCTCCATGGGTTAATAAATTTAATTTCCATTGATAATTTTTGTGTGATTTTGTTGTCAGCACATTCAACTATGTAAAGAACAAAGTATTTAATAAGAATATTTCATTCATTCAGATCTAGGATGTGTTATTTTAGTGTTCCCTTTATTTTTTGAGCAGTGTAGTAGTGTCCCACATTACAATTGAAAAATATAGTAATACCCCATAATAATAAATATATAGTAGTGCCCCACATTACAACAGAAATACATAGTAATGCCCAAATAATAATACACATATATAGTTGTGTCCCACATTACAATAGAAATATATAGTAAGGCCCCATAATAATATTCATATATAGTAGTGTCCCACATTACAATAAAAAAATATAGTAATGCCCCATAATAATAGACATATATAGTAGTGTCCCACATTAAAACAGAAATATATAGTAATGCCCCCCATAATAATAGAAATATATAGTAGTGTCTACAGTACAATAGAATTATATAGTAATGCCCCATACTAATAATAATAATAATAGAAATATATATTAGTGTCCACATTATATTACATAGTTATTTACCCCACAAAGTGAAGCCAGAGACTTGCCCAGCAACCCAGCCTATGAAGAACAAAAGCCGCTCAGTGCTGATGTATCACTTGAGCCAAGTGAAGGGAAACAGCTGGACACTGCGGCAAAAGGCACCCAGCCCAGTCCCTAGGCTCCTCTCATCGTGCCAGCCGAAGCCGCCAGGACAGGGAGCATGATGTGATCTTATGACATCACCGTCCCGCTCCCGGTAGCCCTTACAAAGTGTGAGGCGCTGTCATGCTACCAAACCCTATGGTCTTGTTGCTCGGCAGCGCATTATAATTGCGGTAATGGCAATCACGGGTGCAAAGTGTGCAGTGGGTGGTACTGCGTACCTGCTGCCGAATTCTTAAGGGTGCTCCATACCCAAGCGTACCTGCATACTTGCAACACTGAGTATAGTGTACACACACATTTATTACAATCATGAAATACATATGAACAATAGATACACTCTTCTGGTGCAAAAGAAAAATTAAAAAAAAATTTGATTAAAAGACAATAAATTCCTTCTCATTTAATGGCCCCTATGGAGTCATTATATAGCCTTGTTAGCTTGATTTAATTACCATGCCAATTCATAGGTTAGTAAAGCTGAAGCAGTAGGAATGTGTTAGCAGGACAGATACAAAATTAACGCTAGGATTTGGCCATTGCATTTAATAAACCTTTGTAATGTTTGAACAATATAAAATGTTGCTTTCAAACTCCTCAATATTTTGTTTCATCCCCTCCTTTGCTCCCATGTGAATCATTTCATGGAAATTGCCACAAAAGCATTTACACTTTCTTGTATGGCATATCAGGTATGTAGCATGTTCAAGGTGCTGATTTTTACCAGCCAATAGGAAGTACATCTACTTGCACTTAAATCACGCTCAGCTGAGACAGCTTAATGGTTACACAATTGCCAATATAGGTAGTGTATACATGGGCTACTTGTCATTAAATAAACCATACCTCCTAATTTTTCCTGTTGATGAATTGGGACAATTGCTGTGCACAATAGAATGGGACTTGGTTGCAAATCACATGAGTGTGAGCAGTGATTATAATGCTAGAGTTTTTTTTGTCATACTGTGACTCGTGTTCCTCATGCTGTGGATTTTGCTGTTGTCATGTAACCAACACAACCTGTAATAGGTTGGTTCTAGTTATGGCTTTTGTACCCCCTAAACCTACGTATTAGTGGTAACCATCCCAAGCAATGAGTACTGCTTCTTAGTAGAGATGAGCTGGCTCGGTTCTCAGAGAACTAAACCCATCTGAACTTCATGGGATCTTAGTGAATCTGAGCTGTGGCTCGAGTTTTCCCACCAGGCTCAGATTCATAATTGAAGGTAAAAGGTCATCATCCTGGCATTGGATCTCGTGGGTATAAGTCCCTCCCACAGTGCTTCGGGTTCATTTCACAATGGACTGCCATAGGGGAGCGTCAGGGCCTGTTTGCTGGGCAACCACAGCAGATTCAGGAGACTCAGGACACTGACGGGAACTCACATGTCACTAGAGGCAGATTTACCATTAGGCGGCCAAAGCAGGAGCTTAGGGCCCGGCGAGTCTCAGGGGGCCTCATGACAGAACTTAATCTGAGCAGGAGCTGGCCCTGCACTACAGTGAAGTAACTTAAAATAAACTACAACTCCCAGCAGCCCTTGCTGCCGAAAGCTCCCGGCAGCAAGGGCTGTCGGGAACAGTAGTTTATTTTCAGTTGATTCCTGCAGTGCAGTATGCAGGGACAGATTGGGCTGGTCCAATTGTCCCCAACCCATCGTACCTGCACTGCCCGCCACCCTTTACGCCGTCAAGCAAGGCCTGTGGTGCTCGGCGGCATGACTTGACTACATTGTCACTGCTGCAGTGGTTAGTGCGACGCCAACGCTCCATGAGCCTCACAGTCCACTGGCTTCTTCTTCTCTGAAGGTGAGGGTGGCTGACAGGACACATATAAACATGGAAGGGGGTGGGTGGACACACACATAGAGAGACATAGAAGAAGGGGTGCAGGGAGACATAGAAGACAGAGGGGACACACACACATAGAGAGACATAGAAAAAGGGGTGCAGAGAGACATAGTAGGGGGAGGGGGAGACACATAGAGAGATATAGAAGGGAAAGGTGGACACACATAGAGAGACATAGAAAGGGGGAGGCACAGAGAGACATTGATAGGGGAGGAGGGACACACATATAGAGACATTGAAGAGGGAGGGGTGACACACATAGAGAGACATAGAAGGGAGAGAGGGGGACACACATAGAGAGACATAGAAGAGGGATGGAGGACACACATAGAGAGACATAGAAGATGGAGAGGGACACACATCGAGAGACATAGAATGGGGAGTGGACACACACATAGAGAGACATAGAAGAGGGAGGGGGACACATAGAGAGACATAGAAGGGGGGCATAGAGACATAGAATGAAGGGGGATGACGAAACAGAGAGACATAGAATGAAGTGGGGTGACATAGAATAAAGTGGGGGAAGCCATTTCACACAGTGAATAGAGGGGGACATGTTGAGAGTAGAGATGAGCGCCTGAAATTTTTCGGGTTTTGTGTTTTGGTTTTGGGTTCGGTTCCGCGGCCGTGTTTTGGGTTCGAACGCGTTTTGGCAAAACCTCACCGAATTTTTTTTGTCGGATTCGGGTGTGTTTTGGATTCGGGTGTTTTTTTCCAAAAACACTAAAAAACAGCTTAAATCATAGAATTTGGGGGTCATTTTGATCCCAAAGTATTATTAACCTCAAAAACCATAATTTACACTCATTTTCAGTCTATTCTGAATACCTCACACCTCACAATATTATTTTTAGTCCTAAAATTTGCACCGAGGTCGCTGTGTGAGTAAGATAAGCGACCCTAGTGGCCGACACAAACACCGGGCCCATCTAGGAGTGGCACTGCAGTGTCACGCAGGATGTCCCTTCCAAAAAACCCTCCCCAAACAGCACATGACGCAAAGAAAAAAAGAGGCGCAATGAGGTAGCTGTGTGAGTAAGATTAGCGACCCTAGTGGCCGACACAAACACCGGGCCCATCTAGGAGTGGCACTGCAGTGTCACGCAGGATGTCCCTTCCAAAAAACCCTCCCCAAACAGCACATGACGCAAAGAAAAAAAGAGGCGCAATGAGGTAGCTGTGTGAGTAAGATTAGCGACCCTAGTGGCCGACACAAACACCGGGCCCATCTAGGAGTGGCACTGCAGTGTCACGCAGGATGTCCCTTCCAAAAAACCCTCCCCAAACAGCACATGACGCAAAGAAAAAAAGAGGCGCAATGAGGTAGCTGACTGTGTGAGTAAGATTAGCGACCCTAGTGGCCGACACAAACACCGGGCCCATCTAGGAGTGGCACTGCAGTGTCACGCAGGATGTCCCTTCCAAAAAACCCTCCCCAATCAGCACATGATGCAAAGAAAAAGAAAAGAAAAAAGAGGTGCAAGATGGAATTGTCCTTGGGCCCTCCCACCCACCCTTATGTTGTATAAACAAAACAGGACATGCACACTTTAACCAACCCATCATTTCAGTGACAGGGTCTGCCACACGACTGTGACTGATATGACGGGTTGGTTTGGACCCCCCCCAAAAAAGAAGCAATTAATCTCTCCTTGCACAAACTGGCTCTACAGAGGCAAGATGTCCACCTCATCTTCACCCTCCGATATATCACCGTGTACATCCCCCTCCTCACAGATTATCAATTCGTCCCCACTGGAATCCACCATCTCAGCTCCCTGTGTACTTTGTGGAGGCAATTGCTGCTGGTCAATGTCTCCGCAGAGGAATTGATTATAATTCATTTTAATGAACATCATCTTCTCCACATTTTCTGGATGTAACCTCGTACGCCGATTGCTGACAAGGTGAGCGGCGGCACTAAACACTCTTTCGGAGTACACACTTGTGGGAGGGCAACTTAGGTAGAATAAAGCCAGTTTGTGCAAGGGCCTCCAAATTGCCTCTTTTTCCTGCCAGTATAAGTACGGACTGTGTGACGTGCCTACTTGGATGCGGTCACTCATATAATCCTCCACCATTCTATCAATGTTGAGAGAATCATATGCAGTGACAGTAGACGACATGTCCGTAATCGTTGTCAGGTCCTTCAGTCCGGACCAGATGTCAGCATCAGCAGTCGCTCCAGACTGCCCTGCATCACCGCCAGCGGGTGGGCTCGGAATTCTGAGCCTTTTCCTCGCACCCCCAGTTGCGGGAGAATGTGAAGGAGGAGATGTTGACAGGTCGCGTTCCGCTTGACTTGACAATTTTGTCACCAGCAGGTCTTTCAACCCCAGCAGACCTGTGTCTGCCGGAAAGAGAGATCCAAGGTAGGCTTTAAATCTAGGATCGAGCACGGTGGCCAAAATGTAGTGCTCTGATTTCAACAGATTGACCACCCGTGAATCCTTGTTAAGTGAATTAAGGGCTGCATCCACAAGTCCCACATGCCTAGCGGAATCGCTCCGTGTTAGCTCCTCCTTCAATGCCTCCAGCTTCTTCTGCAAAAGCCTGATGAGGGGAATGACCTGACTCAGGCTGGCAGTGTCTGAACTGACTTCACGTGTGGCAAGTTCAAAGGGCATCAGAACCTTGCACAACGTTGAAATCATTCTCCACTGCACTTGAGACAGGTGCATTCCACCTACTATATCGTGCTCAATTGTATAGGCTTGAATGGCCTTTTGCTGCTCCTCCAACCTCTGAAGCATATAGAGGGTTGAATTCCACCTCGTTACCACTTCTTGCTTCAGATGATGGCAGGGCAGGTTCAGTAGTTTTTGGTGGGGCTCCAGTTTTCTGTACGTGGTGCCTGTACGCCGAAAGTGTCCCGCAATTCTTCTGGCCACCGACAGCATCTCTTGCACGCCCCTGTCGTTTTTTAAAAAATTCTGCACCACCAAATTCAAGGTATGTGCAAAACATGGGACGTGCTGGAATTGGCCCAGATTTAATGCACACACAATATTGCTGGCGTTGTCCGATGCCACAAATCCACAGGAGAGTCCAATTGGGGTAAGCCATTCCGCGATGATCTTCCTCAGTTGCCGTAAGAGGTTTTCAGCTGTGTGCGTATTCTGGAAAGCGGTGATACAAAGCGTAGCCTGCCTAGGAAAGAGTTGGCGTTTGCGAGATGCTGCTACTGGTGCCGCCGCTGCTGTTCTTGCGGCGGGAGTCCATACATCTACCCAGTGGGCTGTCACAGTCATATAGTCCTGACCCTGCCCTGCTCCACTTGTCCACATGTCCGTGGTTAAGTGGACATTGGGTACAGCTGCATTTTTTAGGACACTGGTGACTCTTTTTCTGAGGTCTGTGTACATTTTCGGTATCGCCTGCCTAGAGAAATGGAACCTAGATGGTATTTGGTACCGGGGACACAGTACCTCCAACAAGTCTCTAGTTGGCTCTGCAGTAATGATGGATACCGGAACCACGTTTCTCACCACCCAGGATGCCAAGGCCTCAGTTATCCGCTTTGCAGTAGGATGACTGCTGTGATATTTCATCTTCCTCGCAAAGGACTGTTGAACAGTCAATTGCTTACTGGAAGTAGTACAAGTGGGCTTACGACTTCCCCTCTGGGATGACCATCGACTCCCAGTGGCAACAACAGCAGCGCCAGCAGCAGTAGGCGTTACACGCAAGGATGCATCGGAGGAATCCCAGGCAGGAGAGGACTCGTCAGAATTGCCAGTGACATGGCCTGCAGGACTATTGGCATTCCTGGGGAAGGAGGAAATTGACACTGAGGGAGTTGGTGGGGTGGTTTGCGTGAGCTTGGTTACAAGAGGAAGGGATTTACTGGTCAGTGGACTGCTTCCGCTGTCACCCAAAGTTTTTGAACTTGTCACTGACTTATTATGAATGCGCTGCAGGTGACGTATAAGGGAGGATGTTCCGAGGTGGTTAACGTCCTTACCCCTACTTATTACAGCTTGACAAAGGGAACACACGGCTTGACACCTGTTGTCCGCATTTCTGGTGAAATACCTCCACACCGAAGAGCTGATTTTTTTGGTATTTTCACCTGGCATGTCAACGGCCATATTCCTCCCACGGACAACAGGTGTCTCCCCGGGTGCCTGACTTAAACAAACCACCTCACCATCAGAATCCTCCTGGTCAATTTCCTCCCCAGCGCCAGCAACACCCATATCCTCCTCATCCTGGTGTACTTCAACACTGACATCTTCAATCTGACTATCAGGAACTGGACTGCGGGTGCTCCTTCCAGCACTTGCAGGGGGCGTGCAAATGGTGGAAGGCGCATGCTCTTCACGTCCAGTGTTGGGAAGGTCAGGCATCGCAACCGACACAATTGGACTCTCCTTGTGGATTTGGGATTTCGAAGAATGCACAGTTCTTTGCTGTGCTGCTTTTGCCAGCTTGAGTCTTTTCATTTTTCTAGCGAGAGGCTGAGTGCTTCCATCCTCATGTGAAGCTGAACCACTAGCCATGAACATAGGCCAGGGCCTCAGCCGTTCCTTGCCACTCCGTGTGGTAAATGGCATATTGGCAAGTTTACGCTTCTCCTCCGACAATTTTATTTTAGGTTTTGGAGTCCTTTTTTTACTGATATTTGGTGTTTTGGATTTGACATGCTCTGTACTATGACATTGGGCATCGGCCTTGGCAGACGACGTTGCTGGCATTTCATCGTCTCGGCCATGACTAGTGGCAGCAGCTTCAGCACGAGGTGGAAGTGGATCTTGATCTTTCCCTAATTTTGGAACCTCAACATTTTTGTTCTCCATATTTTAATAGGCACAACTAAAAGGCACCTCAGGTAAACAATGGAGATGGATGGATTGGATACTAGTATACAATTATGGACGGGCTGCCGAGTGCCGACACAGAGGTAGCCACAGCCGTGAACTACCGCACTGTACTGTGTCTGCTGCTAATATATAGACTGGTTGATAAAGAGATAGTATACTCGTAACTAGTATGTATGTATAAAGAAAGAAAAAAAAACCACGGTTAGGTGGTATATACAATTATGGACGGGCTGCCGAGTGCCGACACAGAGGTAGCCACAGCCGTGAACTACCGCACTGTACTGTGTCTGCTGCTAATATATAGACTGGTTGATAAAGAGATAGTATACTCGTAACTAGTATGTATGTATAAAGAAAGAAAAAAAAACACGGTTAGGTGGTATATACAATTATGGACGGGCTGCCGAGTGCCGACACAGAGGTAGCCACAGCCGTGAACTACCGCACTGTACTGTGTCTGCTGCTAATATAGACTGGTTGATAAAGAGATAGTATACTACTAATATTATATACTGGTGGTCAGGTCACTGGTCACTAGTCACACTGGCAGTGGCACTCCTGCAGCAAAAGTGTGCACTGTTTAATTTTAATATAATATTATGTACTCCTGGCTCCTGCTATAACCTATAACTGGCACTGCAGTAGTGCTCCCCAGTCTCCCCCACAATTATAAGCTGTGTGAGCTGAGCAGTCAGACAGATATATAATATATATAGATGATGCAGCACACTGGCCTGAGCCTGAGCAGTGCACACAGATATGGTATGTGACTGACTGAGTCACTGTGTGTATCGCTTTTTTCAGGCAGAGAACGGATATATTAAATAAACTGCACTGTGTGTCTGGTGGTCACTCACTATATAATATATTATGTACTCCTGGCTCCTGCTATAACCTATAACTGGCACTGCAGTAGTGCTCCCCAGTCTCCCCCACAATTATAAGCTGTGTGAGCTGAGCAGTCAGACAGATATATATAATATTATATATAGATAATAGATGATGCAGCACACTGGCCTGAGCCTGAGCAGTGCACACAGATATGGTATGTGACTGAGTCACTGTGTGCTGTGTATCGCTTTTTTCAGGCAGAGAACGGATTATATTATGTACTCCTGGCTCCTGCTATAACCTATAACTGGCACTGCAGTAGTGCTCCCCAGTCTCCCCCACAATTATAAGCTGTGTGAGCTGAGCAGTCAGACAGATATATATAATATTATATATAGATAATAGATGATGCAGCACACTGGCCTGAGCCTGAGCAGTGCACACAGATATGGTATGTGACTGAGTCACTGTGTGCTGTGTATCGCTTTTTTCAGGCAGAGAACGGATTATAAATAAAAGTGGTGGTCACTGGTCACTATCAGCAAAACTCTGCACTGTACACTACTGAGTACTCCTAATGCTCCCCAAAATTAGTAAATCAAGTGTCTCTCTAATCTATTCTAATTCTAAACGGAGAGGACGCCAGCCACGTCCTCTCCCTATCAATCTCAATGCACGTGTGAAAATGGCGGCGACGCGCGGCTCCTTATATAGAATCCGAGTCTCGCGATAGAATCCGAGCCTCGCGAGAATCCGACAGCGTCATGATGACGTTCGGGCGCGCTCGGGTTAACCGAGCAAGGCGGGAAGATCCGAGTCGCTCGGACCCGTGAAAAAAAACATGAAGTTCTGGCGGGTTCGGATTCAGAGAAACCGAACCCGCTCATCTCTAGTTGAGAGGCACAGGCTATACATGATGCTATTGCAGAGAGACATATTTGGGAGATGATGATGTGGCTGAGAGATGACGCAGGGAAGGAGATGATGGTGTATTGAGAGATGATGGAAGGGGGGAGATGTGTGCTAAGAGATGACACATGTGGGGGAAATGGTGTGCTGAGAGATGACGCAGTGGGGGAGATGATGTGTGCTGAGAGATGACGAAGGTGGGGGAGATGATGAGCTAAGGGATGACGCAGTGGGAGAGATGATGTCTGCTGAGAGATTACACAGGTAGGGGAGATGGTGTGTGCTGAGAGATGATGCAGTTGGGGGAGATGGTGTGCTGAGAGATGACACAGGTGAGAGAGATAGTGTGCTGAGAGATGATGCAGGTGGGGGAGATGGTGTGCTGAGAGATGATGCAGTGGGAGAGATGATGTGTGCTGAGAGATGACACGGGTAGGGGAGATGGTGTGTGCTGATAGATGATGCAGGTGGGGGAGATGGTGTGCTGAGAGATGACACAGGTGGGGGAGATGGTGTGTGCTGAGAGATTATGCAGGTGGGGAGATGGTGTGCTAAGAGATGATGCAGTGGGGGGTAGATGGTGTTGCTGAGAGATGCAAGGGATAGATGGTGTGGTTGAGAGATGCAGGAGGTAGGAAGTGACACAGGGGCACGAGTCTGGTTGAACCTCTGTTGTATGATGATGACCTTGGTAATATTGCTACACAAACAGGCATTTTCCGGATGATGTGATATCCTACATGAATAGTGAATACCAACTGAAGATGTCGACTTCCCTGGGAGGATACAAACAGATGGGCGTTGCCACCATTTTAACTCCAGACTTGGGGAGTAAGGGAGACAGACCTCTGTCTCTCTCTGTGGGTGATGGTGTCAGGTGGGGTCAGTGTGTGCTCTGTAGGAGTGCTCTTCCTGTCACTGGTGTGTACCTGTGATGTTACGGGTGCTGTACTGGCTGTCACTGGTGTTTCATGTGCTGTTAGGGGTGCTGCAGCTGTACATGGGTGTTGTTGTCCTGGCTGTTACTGTGTTGTACAGGGGGCAGGAGCACTGTCCTCCTATATGCAGTAAAAATACAGGGGTGCTGGCTCTGTCTTGTATGATGTAAAAATTCAGGGGTGCTGTTGTCAAACTAAAAGTTCACTAGTCCTGTATGCTTTAAAAATTCAGGGATGCTGTTGTTAAAATAAAAGTACACTGGTCCTGCATGCTGTAAAAATACAGGGGTGCTGTTGTCAAACTAAAAGTTCACTGGTCCTGTATGCTGTAAAAAATACAGGGGTGCTGTTGTTAAACTAAAAGTACACTGGTCCTGCTTGCTGTAAAAATAAAGGGGTGCTGTTGCTAAACTAAAAGTACACTGGTCCTGTATGCTGTAAAAATACAGGGGCGCTGTTGTTAAAATAAAAGTACACTGGTCCTGTATGATGTGTAACTACAGGGGTGCTGTTTTTAAACTAAAAGTACATTGGTCCTGTATGCTGTAAAAATACAGGGATGCTGTTGTTAAACTAAAAGTACACTGGTCCCGTATGCTGTAAAATTACAGGGGTGTTGTGAAAATGCAGGGGTGCTGGCATTTGCACTCCCTCTGCAAGTGCTGGGAGGAGCACCGCCAGTCCAGTTGCTGATATTGAGATTGAAGATGTCACTGTAAAAGTACACCAGGTTGAGGTGTAGCTGGCGCTGAGGACGAAGTTGAAGATGAGGATTCTGATGGTGATGTGGTTTGTTTGAATAAGGCACCAGTGGAGACAGTTGTTGACCGTGGGATGAAAAAGACCATTGTCATGCCTGGGCAAAATACCAAAAAAGCCACTTCTTTGGTGTGGAATTATTTCTCCACAAATCCGGACAACAGGTGTCAAGCCATGTGTTGCCTTTGTCAATCCATAATAATTAGGGCTAAGGACATTAAAAACCTAGGAACATCCTCCCTTATACAGTACATCACCTGCAGTGCATTTATCATGTCATTGTCAAGTTCAGAAACTTTGGGTTATAGTGTAAGCAGTCCACTGACACCTTAATGATGTGGTTTGTTTGAATATTATTTCCCTGTGAGGATGAGGATGTAAACACGGAAGGGGGGGAGGGACTCTGAAGATGGGGATGACATCTTGCCTCTGTAGAGCCAGTTTGTTCCAGGAGAGATTAATTGCTTCTTTTTTGGTGGGGGTCCAAACAAACCAATCATTTCAGCCACAGGCATGTGGCAGACCCTGTCGCTGAAATGATTGGTTTGTTAAAGAGTGCATGTCCTGTTTATACAACATAAGGGTGGGTGGGAGGGCCAAAGGACAATTCCATTTTGCACGTCTTTTCTTTGCAACATCAGTTTAGGGGTGCTGCCCCTCTGCCCTATCAGTCCATGGGTGCTGCCCCACTGCTGGTTCAGGGGTGCTGTTGCCTGTCTGCTGTGCTGTGGGTGCTGCCTATGATGTATAAGTCATGTGGTGCTGCCATATAATTCCAGGAGTGCTGCTGTACTTAATCCTAGGTTTAAATGAAATCCTAGAGCAGATATGACACAAGCTTCAACATCACAAACAGGTTTGTGAAAACATAGCCGAAAAGGTGGAAATGGAAATTGCAATTTTGACAAAGTGTTTTCCAATGAGACCACATTTGTGGCCAAAGTCAGTCAATCTCAGAAGAGACAGAATCATAATCCAGTGCAACTGTCAGAGAGGTAAAAGAGTGATTTTCTGCCTGAGCATTAGAGAGAGGTTCTTCTCAATTATTTCATGTTAGGGACTCAACTCAAATGAATGGCTCCAATTATTAAACCTTAATTTTGATTTATTACTAATGTTCCACATTTTGGGATTATTTATTTACAAAATGCACATTTGTTGTACAGGGTTCTTTTCCTAAGGGCTGCGTAGGGTTGTCGCAAGACCTTGCGGTGTTAAAAGAACAGAGTTTCAGTGATCTTGCATTGCATCAGCTTTCCATTGCACTGCAGCACTAGATGAGCCAGGAGCTCCTGTGAGGCACAAACAGTTACTGAATAAGGTCCAGTATGGAGTCTCATGGTGGCTTACAGCCAGGAAGATGTCTGGCTTGCCAGGCTCAGGCATGCTGTGGACACAGAGGTTAGCATTGCTTCCTCCCACAGTCCTACTTATAGTATGAAATGATTTTCAACTGTAAAGTAGTAAGCTGCACTAGGGCAGGGGCTAAATAACAAACAATTCACTGCACTATCCTGCTTAGTATTGTACCTAACCCACCCAAACTCAACTTGCCCCATCCAGGGCTGCTGGGGGGGCTTAGGAGGGGCTGCTAAAACATCTAAGGGGCTGCTTTATTTAAAAATTAAATATGAGACACACAGGTATGCTCAGGTGCACAGACACACAAATGATTGATATTAGAGCATGGTCAGCCCATGAAGGAGGCCCAATTAAAACTTTAGCAGTAGTCTGCATTATACAAAGTGCAGTGTATGAAATACATTAGACATAAGGGGTCATTTCGACCTGATTGTAGGTATGCTAAATCTAGCACAGCTATGATCACTTACACTGATATGCAGGGGTATGCCCAGCACACGGCTAGTCCGCCCCACATGTCAGGCCCCCCACCCCGCACAATTACAAAAGCATCACACAGAGGCGATGCTTTTGTACTTGAAGAGTAACTCCCAGCCAGTGCAGCACCTGCGGCTGGCCGGGAGTTACTTGTCGCTGCCCGGGTCGCAGCGGCTGCGTGTGAAGTCACAGAGCCGCTGCGGCCCGCCTCCCTCATGGTCCATCCATACTTGCATTGCCTGGAGCGCGCCCACAAAACACCAGCAAAGCGCCACCGTGCCGCCCCCTCCTGCCCAGCAACCGCCTCTGCCTGTCAATCAGGCAGAGACGATCGCTAGCCAACGACAGCCGTCGGCTTTCAGCCATGCACCGGCGCATGCGCAGTTCTGACCTGATCGCTGCGCTGCAATGAACTGCAGCGAGCGATCAGGTCAGAATGACCTCCATAGACAGAGCTAGAGCTAATAGTAAGACACTTGCCTTTTTTTTTGCCTGCTGGCAGCTGCACTTCGGTCTCTTTCTGGCCTTGTTCGCTGAATGAGGGTGCAGATCCACACACAGTGGACTGGCTAGGAGAAGCTGCTGCCACTGGGCATACACAGCAGCTCCATTATGTCCCTTATACTGAATGTTGTGGTCGCAGCTCTAGTAAGATTGTCTTATATACTACTGCTACTGCTATGGTTGTGGAGTTTCTGGGCAACTGGAGACCCCCTCTGAGTTTGCCTATGGAAGATGCGTGCAGTTTTGTTTATTTGATTCATATATTTCTGGAACCTTATCGCAGACTCGTGCTTGAATATTGTGCATCTTACAAACATACAAAACAATTGCAAATCCCTTTACTATAGTTTGCAAGTTTTGTGCATGTTTTACTTTACTGTTCACATTTTCAAGTAAGTAGGACAGAAATGACTTTGCCATGTAGCAAATTATGAGCTGTTATAAACAGGACCTGGGGCACAGATGTAGTTCTGCTTGCATTCGTGTGACATATTTTTTTTTGTGGTAAATTATGTTGTAGGCTGAGAAATGTCATACATTATGTAGAAGAAATCTTAGGACACATTCATGTACGCTGAAAAAGGGTTATATATAGTATAAACTGTTTTCTCTAATGCGAGCATGCTAATGTAAATCACACCATCCTTTAATGAAAAACAAAAAACAAAAAAAAACCCTCCAGTTTCAATTGATCCTATAAATCCAAAGGATACTTTACATTATGTCATTTTTACACAGTCTCCAGAGATAATCTTAATGGAGAAAAAGAGCTTTTTCAACACTTATATAAAGCTTTTAGTATCCAATTTCAGCTGTGATGTTAAAAATCACTTCACCGCATGGTCTTTTTCTTTTTGGTTTAATTTCCCTTCTTGACATACTACACAGTTTTCAGCAAGACTATTCTGCATGATATATAGTGCTCTACACTGACCTTCTGCTCCTGTACATTTTTGGAATCATATTATTTGTACCCTACATACTGTACATTACTTTGGAAACACATCTCTTGGAGAAATTAATACATTTTTCCCAAAACGTTTGATGTTCGTATGCATAAACTAATTTAGGGGGTATCCAATTAGAGGTGAAACAACCGGCTGTTTTTCGCACTTTTTTTTTGATGTTTCACAGATATTTTTTTTTTTACAGACTATCCTATTAGATTGCTTGTAAAAAAAATACATTATCTCCTGAAAACACACAGATTCAGTAAAACATCTGTGTTTTTGGTATAAACAGCCCCATTTTTGCATGAAAACGGGGTGGTTTCTGGGGATTTGGTTTCACCTGCCTCAAAATCCCTAATAAGCGCAGCGACCTGCTGAGTCCCTTGCTCTCCACAGCAGCAGCAGGCTGGGACTGCAGGGAGGGCGCCGTGGCCTGGTAGTTGGCACCCGGCGCTATGAATCCTGGTGAGGAAGCCAGGGCAGCGTCCTGACCCACATCCCCCATCTTTTCTCGCCCCCAGCAGCGGTCACATGATGGGGGAGTGGTCATGTGACCAGGAGGAGCCGAAGGTGCAGTAATGCATCAGGAGCTGTCAGCAGCCGGCACCTGGTGCAGCAACAGGTAGCCCGCGATAAGCAGCCACTTGTGCCGGCTTATTGGGGCTAATAGGATAGCCCACAGCGGAACAATTAGCCCTAGTAAATTACCGGAGCTAATTGAATATCCCCTTTAGTGTTTCATGTTTTAATAAAGTTTGAAGTGTATAAAATAAAATAAAAAAATTATATCAAAACAATAAAACAAAAACTATCCCTATGGTTGGAATCCTGACAGGGGTCAAGTAAGTATACTTACACCCCCCCCCCACACTCTAACCCTAACCCTCCCTTACCGAAGCCTAAACGCCTAAATCTAACCCTCCCCCCACTGCAACCTAACCATAACCTCTCCTGGTGGTGCCTAAACCTAACTCCCACCTTCTGGCAGCCTACACCTAACCACCCCCTTCCCACAGCCTAACCTTAACCTTCCCCCCACAGCCTAAACCTAAACCTTCCCCTCAGTGGCTTACCTCTCCGGGGGCCCAGCAGACACTTATTTGCGATCCCGGCGCCACGATTGTGATTCCATATGGGATGCTAGCTCCGGCATTCCAACCAGTGTCGGGATTCTGGTGTCGATATTTTGACTGTCAGGATCCTGACTGTTGGGATCCTGACTGGCTCCCGTTGTATCTATCGTCTTATAGCTCTGTATTTATAAAGTGTTTTTTTAAAACATCAATATAAATAAAAATAACATGTCACAATGCTATCATAGTTAAACTAGTTATAGTGGTGAGCAAAGGTTAACATTTTCATCCATGCAAATACGGTAAAATAGAAAAGGTTGAACATACTGAAGCAATTACATGTTTTTGGCTAGTGGCCAGTAATAATGGCTACTGTTTAAAAAACGTAATCATCCCATCATCAATGCAAGTTTTATATAATTAATCAAATTCTTGGTTCAGATATGCTATATGATAAATCAAAGAAACACATGCTGTGACCAGCAAAACAATTTATAATGATCCCAAATTTCTCATACTTTTGCTGTATTGCAGGTCTTAAATCAACCACAAAACAAGACATAAAAGATTTGCTAAAACATGTTTTTGACATTGCATTAAAAAAAAGCAGAAAAAAACAAAATATGAAAGCACATTAAAATAATGGCCCTCATTCCGAGTTGTTCGCTCGCAAGCTGCTTTTAGCAGCTTTACACACGCTAAGCCGCCGCCTACTGGGAGTGAATCTTAGCTTCTTAAAATTGCGAACGAAAGATTCGCAATATTGCGAAAAGACATCTCTGTGCAGTTTCTGAGTAGCTCGAGACTTACTCTGCCAGTGCGATCAGTTCAGTGCTTGTCGTTCCTGGTTTGACGTCACAAACACACCCAGCGTTCGCCCAGACACTCCTCCGTTTCTCCAGCCACTCCCGCGTTTTTACCAGAAACGGTAGCGTTTTTTCCCAGACGCCCATAAAACGGCCAGTTTCCGCCCAGAAACACCCACTTCCTGTCAATCACATTACGATCACCAGAACGAAGAAAAAGCCGTGAGTAAAATTCCTAACTGCATAGCAAATTAACTTGGCGCAGTCGCAGTGCGAACATTGCGCATGCGCACTAAGCGGAAAATCGCTGCGATGCGAAGAAATTTACAGAGCGAACAACTCGGAATGACCCCCAATGTGTATAAAGTCATTTATTTGAAAATACTTTGGGGAAAATGTAAGAAGGTGCATTGTAAATGATTGCTGATTTAAAAATACAGGCATTCTGGAACAAACTCTCACACCTCTGGTGTCTTACGGCCTATTACATCTACTCCCTTATATTTTTAAAGAAATATCTTAGTCTTCCATTTACAAAGTGTCTCTTCAACCCAAAGCAG
Organism: Pseudophryne corroboree; assembly: GCF_028390025.1. Classification (NCBI taxonomy): domain Eukaryota; kingdom Metazoa; phylum Chordata; class Amphibia; order Anura; family Myobatrachidae; genus Pseudophryne; species Pseudophryne corroboree. The sequence continues at coordinate 137,618,774 of NC_086447.1, forward strand.
CATAACTTCTAACAGAAGTCTCAAAGGTGGGAGAATTTACTTTCAACTCTTGGGAATTCAATTAGGTGAGAAAGAGGCAGATTAGTCATTACCGCAGCATTTCAACATAGGTAACGGCAGCTCGATCTGCCACCTTTGCGTTGCCCGCTGAATGCCAGATCGTCTAAAAGTGTTCACTGCCTATGGGGCACCAAGCACTTTTTAGCGAGCTCCCCACCACCATAAGGTTCGGTAGTATCACGCAAATTTACCAGCACTTAATTGAATTCTCTCCTGAAGCTCATTCTTGAGTAGAATGTAAACTATTCTCTCAGATGCAGTTAGTCAAGAGACTCCACAATGGTCACATGATGGCAGAGGAAGAATTGTGCCCTTAATATATATATACTGAGTAGAGCAGTGACCTTTACAATTATGTCATATGACTTTGGTTGCATAAATCTTAGCTTACTATATATAATTGGTGCAAATCCACAGGCCCATTTCTTATGGAACAAATAAAGTAGAAGTGATACAAGGAGACCCAGCACACATATGCTCATTACCTCTAATGACCTTACAGGTTCCTTGCACTAAGTTGAGATGTTAATGCAACCTCATTCCCAAATCACCCACCTCTTCATAGGCAACTTACCCTATTAGCTTTTTCTGTACCTGATGGGTACTTGCCATTTGAGACTAGAACCCCTGTATCACTTACCTGGGCTACCTGGAAATAAATTAATGCTGCTTATAAGATTCACCTCTGCATGAGAGATCTAAGGGCTCTATTTACTAAGCCTTGGATGGAGATAAAGTCGCTAGATATAAAGTACCAGCCAATCGGCTCCTGTCATTTTTCAAACACAGCCTGTGGCATAGCAGTTAGGAGCCGATTGTATGGTACTTTATCTCCAGCGACTTTATCTCCATCCAAGGCTTAGTAAATAGACCCCTTAGATTCTTAATGTATCTCTTCCAAGCAGAGCCGGAACTAGACTTTTTGGTGCCCTATGCCAGAAACAGAATCCCCCCTCCCCTGCAGAGCACACTCTGCACACAACTAGTTATACGGAGCACACTCTGCACACAACTAGTTATACGGAGCACACTCTGCACACAACTAGTTACGGCCCTGCTTACAATGATAATAAATATAATGTTACAAATAGTTTTAACTTTATTTTGCAGGAGCAGATCAGAAAATGTCTCCTCTGGGCAACACTTTCTGCAAAAAAAAAGTAAGTTTATGCAATAAACAGCATTTACTGTTATGATAAATTATTTCACCACTTTAATAAGCACTCTAAAACATTACTTCCAATAAACAGTGTAACCGAGGCGGATTAAGAACGGAGAAGGGCCTGTGTGCAGACTTCATGTGGGCCTCCTCCTCTCTGGCAGCAGCTGCAGCATTGTAGACTCTGGCTGTGTGGAAACCACTGGGAAAATGGGCACAGTGCAGCTGGACTCCGGAGGAGTAAGTTTAACCACTGATATTTTTGTTAAAAAATAGGTTCAGGACCTCCCCCTGGAAGGGAAGCGGTGGGCGGAGCTGTGTGTAAAGTAGGAGGTGTACAGTGGGGGCACCTTTGTAAAATTAAAGCATTATTTGTAAAAATAAAGAATTTAGGAGGTGTGGCCTCACTGCAAGGGGCGTGGCATTGCTGCAAGGGGCATGGCCTTGCAGGAAAAGACTACCTTATACTCCAGTTTTGCAACCTGCATGTCAAGACATTGCACACCACAGGCAAAACAAATATCTGATTCATGTCTCTTACATTATTTGGCATTTTTCTTCCTTATAGTAATGCTCCTTACACATTATGCCACACACCGTAATGCTCATTACACATTATGCCACGCTCCGTAATGCCCATAACAAATTATGCCACACACAGTAATGCTTCAAACACAATAATTTCCCTTACAAATTATGCCCCACAGTAAGGCTTCTAATTACTTTTAAATTACATGCTTATTGTCAGGGGTCTCATGCTCGTTGCAAAGGGTTTCATGCATGTTGTCAGTGGTTTCAAGCTCTGGGTTCCATGCTCATTGCCAGGAGTCTCTTGCTCATTGCCAGGGGTCACATGCTCATTGTAAGAAGTTTCATGCTCTGGTTTTCATGCTCATTGCCAGGGGATTCCTGCTAGTTGCCAGGGGGCTCATGCTCATAGCAAGGGTTTCATGCTTGTTGCCAGGAGTTTCATGCTCTGGGTATAATGCTCATTGCCAGGGGTCTCATGCTCATTGCCAGGGGTTTCATGCTTGTTGCCAGGGGTTTTCTGCTCATTGACAGGGGTCTCCTGCTAGTTGCCAGGGATCTCATGCTCATTGTCAGGGGTTCTCATGCTCATTGTCAGGGGTTCTCATGCTCATTGCCAGGGGTTTCCTGCTAGTTGCCAGGGGTCTCATGCTCGTAACAAGGGGTTTCATGCTCATTGCCAGGGGTTTCATGCTCTGGGTATAATGCTCATTGCCAGGGGTTTCATGCTCATTGACAGGGGTCTCATGCTCATTGACAGGGGTTTCATGCTTGTTGCCAGGGGTTTTCTGCTCATTGACAGAGGTCTCCTGCTAGTTGCCAGGGATCTCATGCTCATTGTCAGGGGTTCTCATTCTTGTCATCAGGGGTTCTCATGCTCATTGCCAGGGGTTTCCTGCTAGTTAGCCAGGGGTCTCATGCTCGTAGCCAGGGGTTTCATGCTCATTGCCAGAGGTTTCATGCTCTGGGTATAATGCTCGTTGCCAGGGGTTTCCTGCTCATTGTCAGGGGTCTCGTGCTCATTGCCAGAGGTTTCATGCTTGTTGCCAGGGGTTTTCTGCTCATTGACAGAGGTCTCCTGCTAGTTGCCAGGGATCTCATGCTCATTGTCAGGGGTTCTCATGCTCATTGTCAGGGGTTCTCATGCTCATTGCCAGGGGTGAGGGCGGGCATGATTAAGCACACCAATAGCCCCCACAGGGGAATGAGAGTGCTGGTGGCCGCGGGGGCACTTCCGCAATTAACAGTTTAAAAAACACTCTAAAATTGGCTCCAGCATCTGTCTATACTCCTTGGTTGTGGCCATTTTTAGAGGATTTTTATACTGCTATGGCAGAAGTGCCCCTGCAGCCCAAGGCACTCTCATTCCACTGCAAGGGATTGGTAAGCTTAATCACATCCACAGCCGCCCTCCCAAACTTTGCTGGTGCCCGTCGGCCAGGTGACGTAATTTTCCATAACACCTTTAAAAATAGCCCATTATAGAAATGCCAGTGGCTCTGCCTCTCTTGGCAACAGCTGTCTGCTCCTCACTGCCTGGCCATTCCCATGTCACTGCTGCTGAAATACGGACACCCTATGTAGTCAGACACTGCAGAGCCTCCCCTTCAAGGTAATCTTTGCCACTAGGGTACTGCTTTAGTGCTCGACATTGACAATACGCCTGCTCCACCCAGCTGCTGCACTGGCAAACCTCCCCTTTATGAGCAATATTATATAACAGGATCATGTAATTTCCCTTGTTTTTTCCTCTTCCTTCACCACCTGCTCCCATGACTCAATTTTTCCCCACTTTCACTGCTCCCTCTCACAGTGCTTGCTTCAAACTCACTCAGGTCTTTAATCTCTCTCTCTTCACTGGTACTGCTCTCTCCTTCTTTAAACATACCTTTCTTGGGTTATCATGTTTATACTGCCAAGACTGAGCTCCTCCCCCTTACTAGTTCAGCTTCTACATTTTACTCTGCTCCTATTCTTTCTCAATTTCAATTTAATACTTCTTAGTTGAAATACATGGGTATCAGTGACTGCGAGTGCATCCGCCAGAGCAATCTGAATTGTGTGTGCCTACCTGTTGCCTGCACTGGCTCACACCTTCCTCTGTAGCCGACGCCACTATCAATGTGATTCCAGACTGAACGCACTCCGGGTTCCTTGTGCGCAAATACATCATCCTGTGACATCACCACAAGTGATGGATCTGCAACATACAGCTCCACCTACCAGGGGCAGGGTGATGTCTCCAGAGACCGTACTACTGAGGACACTTGATGGTTGCTGTGCATGTCCAGCCAGCTGCTGCCTCAGGGGGCTGTTTTTGTCATGTGACTGGAGGTCCAGGGGTGACAGGAAGATGGAGGCATGTGGGGGGGTCACGGTGCTGATGCTGTTGGGACCGGGAGAGCTGCATATAGGAGGAGCTGATGAGAGGACCCTGGTCTATGAGACTGCTCCAGCCTGTATCCCCTTCCCCAGCATCTAAACCCTCCCCACACAGTACACCCCCTGCCCCCCTCCCTACACATTACACCCCCTTGCCCCTGACACCCCTCATCTATCACACCCTGCTCCTCTTATACCTCAACATCCCTCATGCCCCCCTCCCCACATCAGGAGCCGGATTTAGGGGTCAGGCCCCTAGGCACAGTTATATTAACTTCCCCAGCACAACGATATTTTTAGCCGAACATCCAACCCCCCAATTCCTCCCAACCCTCCTGTCCATCCATCCGCTGCAGCTCTAATGCGGCAGGAGGGGGAATGCCATGCTGCAACGCTGCTCTTATGTGGGGGACGGGGACTGCTGTGCCACTGTTCTGATGTGGGTGGGATGGGGGGAACTGTCATGCCACTCCTCTAATGTGGGGAATGTAATGCTGTGCCACACCACTGATATGGGGGGAGGGGGGAAAACTACTGTGCTGCTCCACTGATGTGGTGAAAGGGGCAGGGCCAGTTGTAGACCTTGGAGCCCAGGGAAAACATTTCCTTTGGGGCCCCCCTTCTCCACTGAAAACAGGAACACTGCGCACCAAAGGTCCTCTGTCATCAAACCCGGGGCACACTGCAAGTGTCCCGAAGCACCCCAGGGTGCCACGGCACACAGTTTGAGAACCACTGCCTTACACACATTACAATAGGTGGAGCTGCTTCTACACATTGCGCCAGGTAGAGCCTCTTATACACATTACACTAGGTAGAGTCCCTTATACACATTATGCCAGGTCGAGCCTTTTATACACATTGCGCCAGGTCGAGCCCATTACGCACATTGTGCCAGATATACCCTTATACACATTACACCAGGTGACAAAGAGTGAGAGAGGGAGAGTGTGAGTGAGTGTCACCACCATCAACCATCTGCGCCGACTCCTGTCCCTCAGCTGCGAGGAGGAGGGGTGCGGCCTGCGGGAAGCTTGCGGGCGGGGGAAAGGATGCGAGCAGCGGGATGCTGGCGAGGGGGATGCGGGCAGCCCTGCTAGTCCCTCCGCACTTAGAAACACAAAAAGCAGGGCGGAGGACTGCTGTGATGCTCCTTTGGTTTTGGGGGAAACTGCTGTGCCACCCCCAGCAGGTGCCGCCCATAGGCATACACCTAACACCCCTCCACTATCACGATCAGACACTGCTCCCCCTATACCAAATGACACCCCTCATGCCCCACTCCACACACATTACACCCCTCATATACCTGACATCCCCTTTCTCTGTCACACTCTGCTCCCCCCTTATACCCCAGACATCCCTTATTTCTCCTTTCCACATTAAACCCCCATGCACATGACATCCCTCCTCTGTCACACCCTGCTTGACCCCATATACCACAGACATCCCTCATGCCCCTCCACTGTCACATACTGATAATCCCCTTTACCCCAGACACCCCTCATGCCTCTCCCCACACCACACCCTCATATACCAGAAAACCTTTCTTTATATAAGCTTTAACTACAATACAAGGATGGAGGATTGGCTGTTTCTGATCTCCTAGCCTTCTCTAAGGCTGTAGCTATTAATTATTTTCTTGACTGGTTATTGGCTCGTTCCACCTACACTAATTATCACATTGAACAGGCCTTGGTGTTGCTGTATGATCTTAGAGCATTGCTACATAGGTGGTCAGTGAATAAGCTCATAGGTAGGAACTAGAGATGTACACCAGACTACTTTTGCTGGATTTGGATTTGGCTCTGATTCGTCATCCAGCTTTGAATTTGCCAAACCGCCATGACTGGTTTTGGATTTGGATTTATTTAAAAAATTGACAAAAAGCTAAAATCACATAATTTGGACCTTTTTTGTTCCCAGAGTATTATTAACTGCAATAGCATTAATTTCCAGTCAATTCCAGTAAATTTTGACCACCTCACATCTTATGACACTGTTTTCACTATTATTGGCCAAAGGCTGCCGCGACCTGATTGGTTATTAAGCGTCAGAGCAGTCGTACAAACACATATAAACACATGGCAGTTTATAGTACATCTATGAAACATTGCCACACTGCTGTGGCAGAAATTAAAGCTGGTTCAAGATGGAATTGTCCTTGGGCCCTCCCTCCCACCCTTATGTTGAATATTAACAAGGACATCTACAGTTTAAGAAGCCAAGCACTTCAGCAACAGCGACTGATACTTTTGTGGATGAAGTGCTTGCTTTGTTTGTACCTCCACAAGACAATTTTTTGGAAAGACTACCTTTGATGAATAATGAGGAGGTTAATAATGAGTTTGTTAATTCTATTATAATCTTGTAAAATAAGTTTCATGAACTTGCTGCAAATGACATAACTTAAAGGAGATGCCTAGATGGCTAACGACCCTACCTCTACTAACTTTGGCCTCACAAATGGAGCAGATGTCTTCACAAACATTGTCAGGATTTGGGTAAAAATAATCCCACACCCAAGAGGTTGCTTTTTTGGTCTTATGCCCAGGCATTACAATGGCTTTCTTTTTATCACGGGCAAGAACTGCAGCCACTGGTTGCTGACTTACACAAACAACATCATCAACATCCTCATCTTCAGTGTCAGATAGTAGTAGTACACACAAATCCCCCTCATCCTTTTCTACTTCCACACATGAATCCTTAATTTACTTTATGCCCTGATCAACATCTTTTCTTGTACTGCTCCCCACATGTGCAGATGATGGAGTAGTGGTAAAAAAAGGTGAAAGAGGCTTTCCTAGAGGACAGTGTAAGAAATGTCAGACTCACACATAGCTAACATGGACCCTCCTAAATGTTCCTCAGGAATGTTTGATGGTTCAGAATGCACAGTCCACTGCCTTAGTGGTTTTAAATTTTTTTAAAACCACTGCCTTAGTGGTTTTACATTTTTTGTTGCCTCTTCTAGACTCTGAGTGAAAAGTTATTGCATCATCATGAGAGGCAGAAGAAGATGCCTCACTGACAATTACAGAAGCACCACTCAGAAAGAAAGGCCAAGGCCTGAGCCTTTCCTTGCCACTGCGTGTGGTGAATGGCATATTGGCAATTTTATTTTTTTATGCATTAAACCTTCCATTTATCAGAGATATCTTTTTCTTTAACACTGTATATTGGGGTTTTGATTTTGGATCCTCTGACTTAGACCCGCTATGCTCTTAATGATCTGCTTTAGTAGATGATGTTTCTGCACTAGCATTGTTACCTTGACTGGTGGCAGCAGCTACTGCACTAGTATTTGGTTGCTCTTCCCTAAAGTGATAGTTATCCATTTGTCAAGTAGTAGATCACTGCGCGGATCACAGGGTTTATAGATGCATGTCAACAAAGCACACTTGAGTAAAGCACACCAACCAACCAGTACAAAAATATATATATAATATATATTTTATTTTTCTATTTATAAACTTGCAGATCGGTTCCAACTGCATGGATCGCAGGGCTTATTGATGCATGTGAGCAAAATGCACTTGATTAAAGCACTGCCAATACAGCAGTGTACAGTGCATTACACAGAAGCGTGCAGCATGCCCCTATATACACAGTCACTATACTGCACAGCCACAATTAGTCTGGAGTCTCTGGATGGACACAGCACAGCTTAAGCAGCAGAGTATTGCACAGCATTCATCAGCGTGCATTGAGTGAAATGACGTTGAGTCCCGGCCATGGTGCCTTATATGGAATCCATGTCCTGCGAGAATCCAATGCTGGGAAGATGATGTTCGGCCTCGACGTGGAATCCGAGCCTGGCAGGAGCTTCGGATCCCAATGTTCAGAGCAGCTCGGATTCTGTGGAATCCAAACCACTCATCCCTAGTAGGATCCCAGCTCACTCTAAGTTTATTTTTTGTTGAAATCCTTGTTTCCTACCTGTGACAGATAATGTCAAATTTTCTCATTGAAAGGTTAAAGGTATTATTTCCATTAAAGATGTCCTTGAACCAGGAGGAACCTTAATTTCATTTAGTGAGCTCTTGACCAGATACGGGTATCAGTCAGACTTTTATATATATTTACAAGTGCACCATTATATCCAATCGCTGACTCCCCCTTATGATCAATCTTTGTATTTAGACCCTTTGGTAACTCTTCTTTCTAGAGTCTCCCTCTCCCCATATAGAACTTGATATTTGTACTGGGATCTAATACCCATGAAGTTAGAAAGAATGTGGTCTCATTCATTAGCAAAATAGTCTGAGGATTACTCTCAAACCTTACAAATTCCCGATTTAGTAAACTATTTACCTGTTATTTTAAATTTCTTTATTCAGCATAGTTACAAAAAGTTATTTAAAAATTCTACACTGTGCTTATTTTTCTCAAGAATAGATGAAACAGATGGGATCATATTTAGAAAAATTCAATTCGGGTTGATTTTGATCAATTGCGGGTCGATGTTTGGTAGTTTTTTTGATCGATTTTGTGTTTCAGGGCCTAAATCACACTTTTACATTTTTGACACTCTTAACTCACACCCCATGTCCTCCTACGTCATTTCTTTCTTCCTCCTGGGCTTTTCCTGTACTGCCTTCTCCAACACTACCTGCTCATACCAGCTGGTCATGTCTGATCCCTGTATGGATGACTGCAGCCGACATGGCACCTGGAGCTAAATCCATACATTCTTTCAGGAGTCCCTTGTAAAAATTTGTGCCACGTTAGATCCTGCACCTATGCTTCTGGTAAACCAAACTACAGTAACCTGATTGGATTGTCTGAACTCTGGTGCCATTGATTTGTATGCGATCTCCTCTTCACAACAGTGAGCCTCTGCAACTATATGACCTCTCTATACAGGAATCTACTTATCTTTCAAAATACAAAGAACAATAGAACTGACAAGGAGAACCCCAATATTTACAAGGCACCCTCATTATACGATATGAAGCTGGTTCCTTTATAAATAATAACTGTTCCTTTATAAATAATAACCTATTAAACATGACTTGCAATGACTAAGTATTTTTCTGCATTGTGATAGGTGCAATGCCATTTTAATAGTATATAAGGAAATCACCATTAGAGGTATTGATTTCATTTTGCAACTTACAGTAATTTTGTGCTATAAATTAAATTGTCAGCCTAACCAATAAATAGCACTGTTTGGTGCTGGCTTTAGAACGTCAAACATGACTTGTGGGCATATGTTGTATAATGTATTGTGGGCTGTTTTAATCCATACATGCTATTTTACACATACATCAGTATATTGCACTTCTATGAGTGTGATACATAAAGTACTGCTCATTTTACACCCATACAGCTATTATAAGTACTGTCAGACTTCACTGTCTCCTGTCTGTGACTGTTTCAACCATGATTTGCATTTTCTCAATTTTCCTTCATCAATGTCTTTGGTGGGCACCCATTTCCATGTACTGTATATTAATTAGCACTAACAGACTGACATTATCCTATTAACTCTTATGGCTCCTCTATGAAAAAACGATGTGTGATTCTCATTGATATTCATGCATTCACTTCCTTGCTGCTGAGAGAATATACATTTCGTGGGACTTCACATGGGACGTTTGTGTTAATGCAGCACATTAGCTTCTCTTGCCTGGAGGTTTTGGTATATTAGCAAATAAATGGAGTGGTTGGGTTTCTACAAGAGGCTGTGCTTGGAAGGAGCTGTGTGCATACGTACAACCATGTTTATATTGAACAACATTTTTTTTACTAGCGCGTACAATAATTTTCTTTCTTTCTTTCTTTCTTTCTTTCTTTCTTTCTTTCTTTCTTTCTTTCTTTCTTTCTTTCTTTCTTTCTTTCTTTCTTTCTTTCTTTCTTTCTTGTCCAATAAGATGACGCAATAATAAGATACACAGGACCATGTCCATATGCACTGCATCTACAAATTTTTTGCATACTCATCTTTAAGCACTTGCAGTACAGATGTGTCCTCATACATCTAGCCTCAATACTCCATACAGCATCAGATGCCCGGTGCAAGTGAGCTTCCAGGTCACGTGCAACTCTGCTAGCAACTGACACCTTTGTTTTGATGAGTATGCGTCTTAGTCACAAAGCGATGTGACTAGGACACACCATGAGAAGGTGTTGATTCTTATTTGTATGAGCATATTGTGTGTGACTGGATCTGTATACAGGGCATATTGTATTGTAAATAAACTCCATTGTAACACTTCTTATACAAGTGTTGCACTGTGACTAAGATGCATTTTCAGCATAAAATATGCTAATAAAACACCAAAGCTAGCGGAACCCGGTGCGCCGAGTGGGAGTGTTTGGCAGACTGCAGCAATGATGTATGAGGACAAATCTTTCTGAATGGGTGGTATTTTTTTTTAGTAGGTTATAATGAGGTGTTTGTATTTACGAGAACATTTTTATTGGGCATGTCATGGGTATAAAGTTGTGAGCTATTTATATGTATGCACAGTGCATGTCATTTTCAGTGGATACTGCGCCTAGCATGGAGTAGATGTAAATGCTGTTGATAGTGATGACGCTGCTCTTGCTGCCAGAGTGCTGATGTCTTTGCAATTGGAAAGATGTGTTTGACTCAGGATACTGGTGCATAATGTCGTAGGATATTACCCTCACTGCAGGGTTGCAGAATTCCGATCACAGGCGACTGCCAATCATGCCCACATTCAACAGTTTATTGTAGATGAGATTGCTTCATTAACCTTTTTCTTATTATATTCCTAAGTGGGCAGCTAGAATATGGGTTGCTGAAACATTTTTTCTATTTTTTTTTATTCTTATACTGTAACTAGATCCAAAATCAGGAAGAAACCAATTTTATAAATGAATGCAATAAGGCTCTGCACACTTATTTAGAGTATGGAAGAGTATGGAAGCTACTATGAATATGGTATCAACTTGCAACCTTACCGGCACCTAGAGAAAAAGCACTTGTGACAATTATAAGTTTGCTTTAAAGTCTGTTACAGTACAGCCTGTTACTCATATACAGTAAAGTCATCAGCATATGTTCAGTATTGGAGGGATCAAATAATTTATGTCCAGCATTACAAAATGTATTAAAGTACTTAAAAGTGTCATCATTATTGTCATTGAAACATTTCTTAGTAATGGGTAAAACTTATGAAATATGAGCCGAACATGTCCGGCTAAGTCTGTAGTTATGGGAAAAAAGAAATTTCTTATAACATTTGCAGTGTCACGATCCGGGTATCTGGATGCCATTTCTTACCCATCAGATGCCTCCTAAGGCTGGCTCAGCGCTCCAGGTCCGGATCCCATCTGTTATCCTGATGTGTACATTCCTGTATCCTCTCCTGTCACTCTGGGACGCTGTCACAGTAAATGCCATATTACACCTGGCATGGCGTCTCCCGCGGCCTCCGCCGCCGTCCCTGAACTTCTGCATGCAGAGTGTCTGAGTGGCGATTACGTCAGCCGCGGCCTCCGCTGTGTCCGCGTGGTTGGATGTGCATCTGTCAGCCTGGCGCCTCCTGTCTCCGGTGGCCGGCGCCGCCATTACTGTTTTCATTACCACATGGATTACAAACCAAACTTCCCTCCAAGTGTCTGCATGGGCGCAGCCATCTTGGATTCTGTCAGCTGATCATTTCCACCAATCTGTTCTCAGTATTGATAATCTGCATAATTGCCTAGCCAATCCCTTCCTTGCTGCAGGTATAAATACACTGTGCCTGAGCAAGGAAGGCGTCAGTGCTTTGGTTGTCAAACCTAGTTCCTGTTTGTCTCTCTCCTGTGATTGTCTTCCAGGTTCCAGCTCCTGTCTCAAGACTTCCACCATGGAGACCCGCACCAGCATTCCACCTGCGGTGTAGCCTGACTCTCCAATCCATTGTGGATTCATCTGTTTCCAGCTACAACATTACCTGCTTCCAGCTCAGCTTCCAGCAGAGTACAGCTTCCCTTAAAGGGCCGGTGTCCTTTCTACACTTTACCACTCTCCACCGGTATTATTATTTCTCCGCTCTCAAGTTCTACATTTCAGTTCATATTTCATCGCTCCAAAGTTCATTTATTATTTAACTGGTTCCAGCCAGTATCCACTCCGTGCTAACAACAGTCTGGTTCCAGCCAGTATCCACAGCAGCTGTTTTATCTTCAGCAACCCAGCTTTTCCTGGAACACCAGCTGGCACAATCCTGGGTTATCTCCATTGCTACAGTCGGGCCTGGTAAGGACTTTCCATCTAGAAGATCATAAGAACTATCTCACACTACCAGTGCCCTGTGGCTCCTGCCATCCTGTAGTACCCAGGAACTGTATTTATTCTTTGCTGACTTTTACGTTTTCTTTTACTGCTACTGTGTTGCGGAGTTGTCATAATAAACATCATTGACTTTTATCCAAGTTGTCGTGGTCACGCCTTCGGGCAGTTATTATTCATGTTACTTACATGTCCAGGGGTCTGATACAACCTCCCAGGTTCCGGTACATCTCAGCCCCTACAACTGAGGCTGCCTCCCGTCAGCTCAGGCCCTCAGTTGTGACAGTAAGCACTGACCTAATGAATCCAGCCGGAGACCAGGATCAAGCGGCCAGGCCGATGCAAGAACTGGCAGCCCGACTAGAACATCAGGAGGCTGCACAGGGCCACATCATCCGCTGTCTCCAGGATCTCTCTACTCGGCTGGATGGGATTCAGACAACTCTCCGTGGATCAGGCGCGTCTGGTGCGTCAACCACAGTGACTCCAGCTATAACCCCACCCACCTTACCCATTTCTGCTCCACGTCTTCATCTTCCAACGCCAGCAAAATTTGACGGATCTCCAAGATTCTGCAGGGGATTTCTCAACCAGTGTGAGATTCAGTTTGAGCTACAACCTGGCAATTTTCCCAGTGACCGTACAAAAATTGCCTACATTATTTCTCTTCTCAGTGGCTCAGCCCTTGATTGGGCATCACCGTTATGGGAGAGGTCCGACACCCTGCTATCTTCCTACACTGCCTTCATGTCAACATTCAGGCGCATCTTCGACGAGCCAGGCCGGGTAACCTCAGCTTCATCCGAGATTCTCCGTTTACGCCAGGGGTCACGTACTGTAGGACAATATCTGATACAGTTCCAGATCCTGGCATCCGAACTGGCATGGAACGACGAGGCCCTGTATGCTGCATTCTGGCATGGCTTATCTGAGCGTATTAAAGATGAGTTAGCTACCAGAGACTTACCTTCTAAGTTAGATGAGCTAATCTCACTCTGCACGAAAGTTGATTTACGTTTCAGAGAGAGAGCAACTGAGCGTGGAAGATCATCTGCTCCAAAATCTTCTGCTCCTCCTCCTCGTCAACTGTCACCATCTAAAGATGAGCCCATGCAACTTGGCCGTTCCCGTTTAACTCCTGCTGAGCGCCGAAGACGTCTCTCCAAGTTTCTCTGTCTCTATTGTGCAGCTCCGTCTCACACCATTAATGCCTGTCCCAAACGTCCGGGAAACTCCAAATCCTAGCTCGCCAAGGAGAGGGCCGGCTAGGAGTAATGATCTCCTCTCCATCTCCTCAAGATTGTAATCTCCCAGTCTCGCTTCAAGTTGCTCAACGTTATCGGAACGTCATTGCCCTCCTTGATTCCGGAGCAGCTGGGAACTTTATTACCGAAGCCTATGTTAAACGGTGGTCCCTACCCACCGAGAGACTTCCTTCGTCCATTTCTTTAACTGCCGTGGATGGCAGCAAAATTTTTGATGCAGTTATTTCTTTAAGGACTCTACCAGTTCGTCTGAGAGTGGGAGTTCTTCATTCCGAACTTATTTCTTTTTTAGTGATTCCAAGAGCCACACATCCTGTGGTCCTGGGCCTTCCATGGCTCCGTCTTCACAATCCTACAATTGATTGGACGACTACGCAAATCCTGGCATGGGGTTCCTCCTGTGCTGAGACATGTTTGTTTAAAGTATTGCCTGTCTGTTCTTCCTCCCCCAGGTCGTCTGATGTTCCACCTCCTCCATATCAAGATTTCACGGATGTGTTCAGTAAAGCTTCTGCTGATATCCTTCCTCCTCATAGAGAATGGGACTGTCCGATTGATCTCGTTCCAGGGAAGGTTCCACCTCGAGGCCGAACTTATCCGTTGTCTCTGCCTGAGACGCATTCTATGGAGGAATATATTAAAGAGAACCTAGCAAAGGGGTTCATTCGACCTTCTTCTTCTCCAGCCGGCGCAGGCTTCTTTTTTGTAAAAAAGAAAGATGGTGGTCTGCGGCCGTGCATCGACTACAGAGGTTTGAACGACATTACCATCAAGAACCGTTATCCTTTACCCCTGATTACTGAGCTCTTTGACAGAGTTAGCGGAGCTACCATCTTTACAAAGCTGGACTTGCGAGGTGCATACAATCTCATCCGGATCCGTGAGGGTGACGAGTGGAAGACCGCCTTTAACACCCGTGACGGACATTATGAGTACCTCGTCATGCCCTTCGGATTGAGCAATGCTCCAGCTGTCTTCCAGCATTTTGTCAATGAGATCTTCAGAGACATTCTATACCGTCATGTCGTGGTCTATCTAGACGATATCCTCATTTTTGCCAACGATTTAGAGGAACATCGTTTTTGGGTTAAAGAGGTTCTGTCCCGTCTCCGTATCAATCATCTCTATTGCAAAATAGAAAAATGCGTCTTTGAAGTCAAGTCCATTCCGTTTCTAGGGTACATTGTGTCCGGTTCCGGACTAGAGATGGATCCTGAGAAACTACAAGCAATCCAAAATTGGCCGGTACCCTTAACCCTCAAAGGGGTCCAGAGGTTCTTAGGGTTCGCCAACTATTACCGAAAGTTTATACGAGACTTTTCCACCATTGTGGCGCCTATTACTGCTTTCACTAAGAAGGGTGCTAACCCGTCCAAGTGGTCTGAAGAAGCCATGCAAGCATTTCATCTTTTAAAACAAAGGTTCATCTCTGCGCCTGTTCTGAAACAGCCTGACATCGACTCTCCTTTCATCTTAGAGGTGGATGCCTCCTCCGTTGGAGTAGGAGCGGTGTTATCTCAGAGGGCTAAAGATGGCCATTTACACCCTTGCAGTTTCTTCTCCCGGAAGTTCTCCCCAGCTGAGCGCAACTATGCCATTGGCGACCAGGAGTTGCTAGCCATCAAGCTCGCTCTAGAAGAGTGGAGGTATCTGTTGGAGGGAGCTTCTCATTCAATCACCATACTTACAGACCACAAGAACCTTTTATACCTGAAGGGCGCACAATGTCTCAACCCTCGTCAGGCCAGATGGGCACTTTTCTTTTCCAGGTTCGACTTTAAACTCCAGTTCTGTCCGGGCTCTCAGAATCGCAAGGCCGATGCCCTTTCCCGCTCATGGGAGCAAGAAAATGAGTCAGAGTCTTCAGACAAGCATCCTATTATAAATCCGTTGGCATTCTCCACGGTAGGGATGGACTCTACGCCCCCATCAGGGAAAAGTTTTGTGAAGCCGATGCTAAGGAAGAAGCTCATGCATTGGGCCCATGCTTCCCGTTTTGCCGGACATACAGGTATCCAAAAAACCCTGGAGTTTATCTCTAGGTCCTATTGGTGGCCAACTCTGAAAAAGGACGTCTTGGAGTTTATTGCATCTTGCCCAAAGTGTGCCCAACATAAAGTATCCCGCCAGTCGCCTGCGGGGCAACTGGTTCCACTATCCGTTCCCCGTCGACCATGGACCCACTTGTCGATGGATTTCATTACAGACTTACCCATGTGCAACAAGTTCAATACCATCTGGGTGGTAGTTGACCGGTTCACCAAGATGGCACACTTCATTCCTCTCACCGGTCTTCCGTCAGCTTCCAAGTTGGCTCAAGTATTCATACAAGAGATCTTCCGACTCCACGGTCTTCCTGAAGAAATTATCTCAGATCGAGGAGTTCAATTCACAGCCAAATTCTGGCGAAGTTTATGTCAAGTCCTCCAAGTCAAGCTAAAGTTTTCCACGGCTTACCATCCTCAGACCAATGGTCAAACCGAGAGGGTGAATCAGGACTTGGAGGCCTTCCTCCGCATCTATGTGTCCTCCTCTCAAGATGACTGGGTTCAATTACTTCCCTGGGCCGAGTTCTGTCATAACAACCAGTATCATTCTTCATCTGCTTCAACACCATTCTTCACTAACTTTGGATTCCACCCTAAAGTCCCTGAGTTCCAACCGCTTCCAGCAACTTCGGTTCCCGCAGTGGATATCACCTTGCATCAGTTTGCCAATATCTGGAAGAGCGTACGATCAGCTCTGCTCAAGGCATCGTTCAGGTACAAGAAGTTTGCGGATAAGAAGCGTCGAGCAGTTCCTGCTCTCAAGGTGGGTGATCGGGTATGGTTATCCACGAAGAATTTGAGGTTAAGAGTTCCCAGTATGAAGTTTGCACCTCGCTATATCGGTCCTTTCAAGATTGAACAAGTCATCAATCCTGTTGCTTACAGACTCCAGTTGCCTCCCTTCTTAAAAATACCCAGGACATTCCATGTTTCCCTGTTGAAACCGCTGATCTTGAATCGGTTTCATTCCTCACTTCCTCCAACTCCGAAAGTCCAAACTCAACGAGGCGTTGAGTATGAAGTGGCCAAGATCCTGGACTCACGTCACCGTTACGGTCAACTACAATATCTTATTGACTGGAAGGGTTATGGTCCTGAGGAACGTTCATGGACCAATGCTTCTGATGTCCATGCTCCTGCCTTGGTCCGGAGATTCCATTCCAAGTTTCCTCAAAAGCCAAAGAAGTGTCCTGGGGCCACTCCTAAAGGGGGGGGTGCTGTCACGATCCGGGTATCTGGATGCCATTTCTTACCCATCAGATGCCTCCTAAGGCTGGCTCAGCGCTCCAGGTCCGGATCCCATCTGTTATCCTGATGTGTACATTCCTGTATCCTCTCCTGTCACTCTGGGACGCTGTCACAGTAAACGCCATATTACACCTGGCATGGCGTCTCCCGCGGCCTCCGCCGCCGTCCCTGAACTTCTGCATGCAGAGTGTCTGAGTGGCGATTACGTCAGCCGCGGCCTCCGCTGTGTCCGCGTGGTTGGATGTGCATCTGTCAGCCTGGCGCCTCCTGTCTCCGGTGGCCGGCGCCGCCATTACTGTTTTCATTACCACATGGATTACAAACCAAACTTCCCTCCAAGTGTCTGCATGGGCGCAGCCATCTTGGATTCTGTCAGCTGATCATTTCCACCAATCTGTTCTCAGTATTGATAATCTGCATAATTGCCTAGCCAATCCCTTCCTTGCTGCAGGTATAAATACACTGTGCCTGAGCAAGGAAGGCGTCAGTGCTTTGGTTGTCAAACCTAGTTCCTGTTTGTCTCTCTCCTGTGATTGTCTTCCAGGTTCCAGCTCCTGTCTCAAGACTTCCACCATGGAGACCCGCACCAGCATTCCACCTGCGGTGTAGCCTGACTCTCCAATCCATTGTGGATTCATCTGTTTCCAGCTACAACATTACCTGCTTCCAGCTCAGCTTCCAGCAGAGTACAGCTTCCCTTAAAGGGCCGGTGTCCTTTCTACACTTTACCACTCTCCACCGGTATTATTATTTCTCCGCTCTCAAGTTCTACATTTCAGTTCATATTTCATCGCTCCCAAGTTCATTTATTATTTAACTGGTTCCAGCCAGTATCCACTCCGTGCTAACAACAGTCTGGTTCCAGCCAGTATCCACAGCAGCTGTTTTATCTTCAGCAACCCAGCTTTTCCTGGAACACCAGCTGGCACAATCCTGGGTTATCTCCATTGCTACAGTCGGGCCTGGTAAGGACTTTCCATCTAGAAGATCATAAGAACTATCTCACACTACCAGTGCCCTGTGGCTCCTGCCATCCTGTAGTACCCAGGAACTGTATTTATTCTTTGCTGACTTTTACGTTTTCTTTTACTGCTACTGTGTTGCGGAGTTGTCATAATAAACATCATTGACTTTTATCCAAGTTGTCGTGGTCACGCCTTCGGGCAGTTATTATTCATGTTACTTACATGTCCAGGGGTCTGATACAACCTCCCAGGTTCCGGTACATCTCAGCCCCTACAACTGAGGCTGCCTCCCGTCAGCTCAGGCCCTCAGTTGTGACATGCAGTAACTGAAGCGAAAACCACTGGTTTGCCAACTTGGGTGGTCATTCCGAGTTGATCGCAGCCAGCAACTTTTTGCTGCCGCTGCGATCAACTAGTACATGCCTATGGGGGAGTGTATTTTAGCTTAGCAGGGCTGTGATCGCTTGTGCAGCCCTGCTAAGCTAAAACGTTTTCAAGCAAAAGTTGACCAGCCCTATACCTACTTACCCTGTGCGATGATCCCTGCGATGCTGAAGCCGTCTCTGACGTCAGACATCCGCCCTCCTCTTCTGGACATGCCTGCGTTTTCCTCACCACTCCCCGAAAATGGCAGCCAACGGTCCGGATCTGCTCTGGAACGCCTTCTTCCTGTCAATCTTCTTTGCGATCGGCTCTGTGACCGCTTCCTTCGGTAGACGCGACATAACCCGGCGACCCCAGTCTCTGGGCAACATCACGCACACGCACTGTGGCCGCTACGCATGCGCATTCCATACCCATTCGCACAGCAGCGATAAACCGCTGTGTGTGAACTGGTCAGAATGACCCCCTGGATCCAAATAAAAGCATTGGGCAAATTCTTTTAGGAACATTGGGGCAGATGTATAAAGCCTGGAGAAGGGATAAAGAAGTGATATAGCAGTGATAAGCGCAAGATGATAACGCACCAGCCAGCTCCTATCTGTCATTTTTCAAATCCATAATTATTGGCTGGTGCGTTATCACCTCGCGCTTATCACTTCTTTATCCAAAGGTTACAGTGGGCGGAACAGGGTGAAACTGCGTTCCGTCACCTCTAATAGCAGGCGGAACCAGTTCTGCCTCCGTCCGGCCACCAACAACTGAGTATCAGGTCCTTGCTGCTTTGTAAAGATGCAGCACCCACCAGCCATTCCCAGCTCACGGACCGGCTGCAGTACTAAATAAAAAAGTGGCGGCTAGTTCAAAAATTTGGAGTGAGCCAATCACAGCTGGCGGATCGCTAGCCAATGAGAAGCTGCCAAGTGGCAGTTTCTCATTGGCTGGTGGCCCGTGAACGTGAATGGCACATAATCGGTTCCAGATTCAAAGCCCGACCCCTGCTTCTATGAATAGCAGTTGGTCCACAAGTCAAGAGGACTGTCTGGCAGCTGTTGCCAGCTTTACACTGCAGCCGGGACCTGATGCTCCAGGCTACAGCCTCTGATTAAGGGGGAGACCTGATGCTCCAGGCTCTCAGGATGCAGGGGGTGAGATGGAGAGGGGGTGAGAGAAACAGGGTGAGATGGGAGAGTGAGAGTCTCAGGGGGTGAGATGGGGGTTTGGGAGGCGCCGGGGGTGAGATGGTAGAGAGAGAGGTTCAGGGGGTGAGATGGGGGAGTGAGAGGAGCAGGGGGTGAGATGGGGAAGTGAGAGGCGCCGGGGGTGAGATGGGAGAGAGAGAGGCTTAGGGGGTGAGATGGGGTAGTGAGAGGAGCAGGGGGTGAGATGGGGGAGTGAGAGGAGCAAGGGGGGTGAGATGGGAGAGAGAGAGGTTCAGGGGGTGAGATGGAGGAGTGAGAGGTGCCGGGGTGAGATATAAGCAGAGGCTGAAAGGGTAGCAGGGAGTGAGAGGTGTAGGGGGCAAGTAAAAGAGAGAAAGATTTAGTTGATCAGTCACAAAGGAGAGTATATAGGAAGTAAGTGATACCTAGGATGAAGATATGGACACATGAGGAGAGTGACAGACAAAGGAAACAAGAAAGCAGAAGGGACACATAAAAGATGTAATATAGGTGAGCAAATGTTATTCAACATATACTGCTATATTGTGCATCAAATCTAAAACTGGTGGTGGGAGGGCACTGCTGTGAGCATTGTGTGTTTAAGGGGCTCTGCTACTCTGGGTATTGTGTGTGTAAAGGGTATTAGTATGTGGGGTAATGTGAATAAGATTGTGCTACTTTGAGGCATTTTTTTGAAATTGGGGTACTTTTGTGTGGCCACACCCCTTCCATGTGAGGCCACACCCATTTTTGCAGTGAGGGGGAGGGCTGGTGGGGGAGATGAGTTCCCCTACCTCTCTAGGACCACTTTTATGCACTGTCTTTATCCCTTCTCCAGGATAATACATCTGCCCCATTATGATCTACTGTAGGTAAATCCCCAACCAGACAGATGAGCCAGCTGCAGAGTGTACAGAAAGACTAATTAGGGTGCTGTGGTTTTCAGCTGGTTACCTACATTAGCAGATACTGTAGTTGAATCCACAGACATTTGCCAAAGCAGGCTGACAACAAAGAGCATGTGTGAAACAATCAGGAACAGGGCCAGACATGATCAAATCCATTTCCAAAATGTATAATTCAATAATGCCATTGACATTTAAAATTGTGTTTTTAAACATGTCTATATAAAGATGGTGATACAAAGCTGAGCTGGTCACATTAGCACCCTATACCAACTATGCTTACTAGAAACACCACAATAGTGGGCATAGGCCCTCATTCCGAGTTGATCGCTGGCAAGGCGATTTTAGCAGAGTTACACACGCTAAGCCGCCGCCTACTGGGAGTGAATCTTAGCTTCTTAAAATTGCGAACGATGTATTCGCAATATTGCGATTACAAACTACTTAGCAGTTTCAGAGTAGCTCCACACTTACTCGGCATCTGCGATCAGTTCAGTGCTTGTCGTTCCTGGTTTGACGTCACAAACACACCCAGCGTTCGCCCAGACACTCCCCCGTTTCTCCAGCCACTCCTGCGTTTTTTCCGGAAACGGTAGCGTTTTCAGCCACACGCCCCTAAAACGTTGTGTTTCCGCCCAGTAACACCCATTTCCTGTCAATCACACTACAATCGCCGGAGCGAAGAAAAAGCCGTGAGTAAAAATACTATCTTCATTGTACAATTACTTGGCGCAGTCGCAGTGCGAATATTGCGCATGCGTACTAAGCGGATTTTCACTGCGATGCGATGAAAAATAACGAGCGAACGACTCGGAATGAGGGCCATAGCCAAATATCGCAAATGCATGTAGTAACATAAGCCTCGGGTCTATAACATGCATATATCGCATATAATTAATGAATTACACAGATAATGTAACTATTTGTTTGCTTGCGTCATCCAAATTTGCTGTAGGGCTTCAATAAAATGTTGAAAACCACCGCAATGTAAATGTATGAACAAGCACAGGTACAGTAAGGTATTGCAACCATACGTCAATCCCAGCATGAGCCCAAAAGAATATCAAAAGTAAAAATAAGATAATTGAAAACCAATAACTGTACATTCAAATATATATTTGCACATAAAAACACATATGAACATACAATACACTTTTTGACTGTAAAAAATGAAAGTGTAGATTTCTATTTTATTTTGTATCCTTTTTATGCCTACTGTACGTATATGTGCAAATATCTAGGAATCAGAAAGATCAGAATAAATGTATCAGACCAGTATATGAACTTAGTAGTTGAGAGTCTGCTGTAAATTGTGGCCATTTGCTGCTTGCCTGACTTGAAAATATATATTACATTATGCAGCAATCCCTGAAAGATACAGTTTTATTACATATATTTTATGGTTTCAATCAATTTTGATGATATGCAAAAATATGCAAATAGCCCCCAGTGTGCAAGAGAAGCTCAGTGTGATTTGTTTTTAGTTAAATCACAGCTCACTGCAACCTCTAATATGTCTGGCAAATGTGAACATGGAAGATCTATGTGCATACATATTAATGCGCACATTTTTTTTGTGCAATACAGACATGAAAATGAATAATCTTAAATAATAAAACATATGTTTTCACTTTTTTTTCTGTAAATGGAAATCGAGCAAAATCCAGTGTGATACATGCTGTTCCAAATTAAAGTAGTTAGTCAGATATGATCTTGCACATGTTCCAGATGGTGTTGTGAATGGAAATGGCACAACACCTATTCTACAGCATTAATCTCCTCTCCCCCTCCCCCACACAAACGTTCTTATTAACAGTGTTTTAAAAAAAAAACAGGAAACGCTAGTCTTATAAATGAGAAAATAACTGAAAATATTGCAGTAAACTCTTCTAAATTTAGAAGATTTCTTTACTTACTGTAATACATTTTTTATAAGAGTATACTGTATAACACCATGGGACATTTACAACACATTACTTATGTATGCAAACAAAAAAATAAATTTGCTGACCTACTGAATTTCTTTAACCACCAGATTATGTTGTTTTTAAAAAAACAAGCAAATACTATATGGTGGTCCAACTACACTAATGGGACCACAAATACAAAAAAATGGAAATAGTAAAACTACATTTATGTAACAAATAGTCAAATAGAGCTATTGGAGGGTTGTGGGCACTGTGGTACATTGTTTATAGCTCTTTCAGATATAACACAGTGCTCAAAGGCCTTCATTTATACGTCCTCCTCCTCACATTACCATGAGTACATAGCACAATACAGGAAAGAGACCAATGATACACAAACATTTTTTCACTAGAAAAAGGTTGACACAGACAATACAAGGGGTAATTATCAAACAGTGAAATAGCTAGACAACTAAGGGTTGGCTGTAACAAGCAGTGTAAAAGCATGGACAAATGGATAAGTTGCAAATAGTAACCAATCAGCTTTGAGATAGCATTTATAAAGTACATTCTCTAAAATGATATGTAGAAAGTGATTGTTTGCAATGGCCAACTTCACTCTTTTCATTGCCTGGTACACCTGCCCCTTACTGAGCGTAAACTCAATCACTGAAAGGATCATAGTTGCTGACTGTGAGTGAGAGTACACTGGAGAAAAGGAACACTGCAAGGAGAGAATGATGACCCTGCTCATAATAACTTGGAGGTGAACTGGGAAAAGATGAAAAGAGTAGTCAAGAGCTAAAAGATGACTGGTGAGTTTTAATAAGCAAATGCATTTTAAGGGCATGTTTAAAACAGTTATGTTCCTAATTCCATTTCAGTTTATTCTTAATGTTTATGTTGTGGACATTCTAAAATTGTAATTAGCTATACGTTGGTCTTAGCCATGTAAGTGCTCTAATGCATCAAGTGTCCACTAGTTAATTAAACTGCTGATTGGTCCTTGATTAGTTTTAGCCTAATAATTTTTTAAGAATGTTCTTGAGAATAAAATCATATATAATAATTACTCAACTCCCAATGGAATAAAAATAAATAAGAAAGAATCATCATTACTCAGAAATTTACAATACTATGACATCAAGTGGTCACATTATCAAGATTAGCTGTAGAATGGATGCTAAGTATTACTGGCTAGAGAATATTGAACATCAAAGTCATAGCTATTTTATAGAGTAAAATACTTGGCAAAATATTATAAGTTATTTGGGGAACTCTTAACACAAATGCATGCATCAATATGTTTATTACAAATATAATGCTGTTAGTAGTGTTACTTTATGAAGAGGACATTGCCCTGAGCGGGAAGCAGTTAGCTTCCCAATGAACGGGATCCTGGTGGTCAATATAACGATGCTGGGATCCCGATGGAGGACAGAAACCCGGCGTCACTATACTGACACCAAACAGGATGTTGGCATTAAAATACCGACAGCTGGCATCCTGATCGCCCTGAAAGCGGGATGCACTGCCATGCTGCCATGGGGGAAGGGGAGGGGGAGGTTAGGTTTAGGCTGCAGAAGTGGGGTTAGGCTACAGTGCCGGAAAGGTTATTGTTAGGCCCCAGGGAAGGTGGGTTAGGATCAGGCACATAAAAAGGGAGGTTAGGGTTAGGCACCAAGTGGGAAGTGTTTGGTTTAGGCAGTGGGGAAGGGAGGGTTAGGGTTAGGAATTACTCGGGAGAGTTAGGTACCCACAAGGGAGGGTTAGGGTAGGGAAAAGGTGAGGGTAAGGAGGCTTCTTGAGGGCTGTCAGGATTTTGATCGATGGGATGCCGCTGTCAGTATACTGACCGCAGTCATCCCTGAGCCACCCAGGAAAAGACAAACACCATTAGACATCAAAGAATTATGAAACAATAGAAGAGGCCTAAATCAACTTCTCAGCCAACTGGTCTTCTACAAAGGAGAGGACCCTTGTATTAGTAGTAAATATGCTCTTTAAAATGTTATGTTTCATCAATGTGTCCTTGGACCTAATTTCATTTTTTTAAATATTAAGAACAGAAAATATAGACGTCAACCCTACTATAATCAGCTGAAGCCTCGTACATAGATTTAAGAATTCCAACAGATTGATCAAAATGCTTGAACTGGACCTCTCACACAGACATATAATCTCAGTAGGAAGCATAATCACATCCCTTTCATTCATCCTGGATTAGTAACATATCTGAAGGGCAAGATAGAAGGATAAGAACAAACTTTCAAGAGCAAGGAATTTACGCAACAGGATCAGATTTTAAAGAATGGTTCCATAAATATGATTGTGAAAAAGTTGTTGAAAGATGTAAAGGAAATAAAAAGATAAAGAGGGATAATGTTTATTTACATTGGTAAATGTAAAAAGAAAGAGTAATCAGATAGGAGTTTATCATTTATCACTGGTTGTAGCTCCTAATATAACATGGTTCAAAGAGTATTAAAAAGTGCTGGCATGTATTGAATAAGAATAGGATGTTGAGTCCATAGCTACAATAAAACACATATAATAGTTACACCCAAATGTAAAAAATTATAAATAAATAAATCCTAATTATAGACATGAGGGACAACTAGAACTCAAAAGTCATGTAGACTAGATTCCAAAGCACCTGCCATCTTGACCATATTTTTCCAAATTTAGAGAGACCCTTTCTGCTATCATATAAAAACCTCTCATGGCTGATAGTTGTGTTATCCAGGGCAACCCATTCTGAGAAAGAAGCCAGTGCAGAAGTCATCCACTGTCTAGCTACTTTATGCAAACCTTTGGGCTCACATAGGGCTCAATCCAATTAGCTGTGATGATCTCATGGGTGCAAGTCATCAAGGCAGTGCCTGCACTTTATGCTGGCCTGAACTCTCACAAAAGTGCTCGTTGTCCCACAGAGTTCTGAGCAAAAACCAGCCCGTGTAGGGTGCGACATTGAGTTCCAATGCCGGCACTGAAATGCCACAGCAACGGCACATCACACCCTTTACGTCTAATTTTTTTGAGCCTTGAGAAAGAAACTGTTTCAGAAGTCATCATTGTCTAGCTATACAAACTTTTGCTAACATACATAGATTGATAATGTATAGCTGGAACACAGAAATCATAGAATCCTCCATGCCAATCCAAAATATACATATCCCTAGATGATGTTGAGGATGTGGTTTTAAGATTACTGAGTGTATTTACTGTACTACAATGCTATCCATTTTTCCTACATCTAAGACTGTGCACATGTGCTACAATATGTAGAGAGAATAAGTGTGAAAATACAAATGGAGATAAAAGAAATCACAAATAAAAACAGAGTCGGATTAAGGGAGGGGCGACAGGAGCAGTCATCCTGGGGCCCCCACACATTATAGCCCCTATACACAGCAGTTTTTAACTGTACTTTTACTCCTCCAGTAGCTGAGGTGTGCTGCCACAGAGGAGGTCATCAGAGTTCAGGAGTCTCTCGGGTTGGTGAGGGGAAATCCTGCAAGAGAATGGATGGGATGTGGCTATGCGTGGATCTCCAGCACTGGTCTTATGGTGGGGAGGGGGTCCTGTGTGGAGCTGCCACACCAGGGGGGTTTGTTCTGCTACTCTGGGTTTTTTTTGTGTGGCTGCTACACCAGAGGGGGGTCTGTCACAGGGGTGGTGGTGGAGTGTGTATAAGCAATTTTACTGGGGGGGACCCATAACTTTGTTGCCACTGTGCTCCCACCAGCCTTAATCCAGCCCTGAATATCAAAAAAGGATGACGCACACAACATGCAGCAGTTCTCTTTGTGGATGCTCCTCTCTGAGAATAGTTCCAATTACATTAGAGTGGTTACTCTTTAACGTTGAATATCTGGGTAAAAAATTAAACCAAATTGATTTTATTTGAGGACACAGTTAAGCCTTGAGGAATTAATATAGATATTGACCTTAAGAATTTTTAAGGGTTGATTAACAGAGTAAAAAAATAAAAAATAAAGTAGAGGTATTGCACATTGCAACCAATCAGATTCTAGCTATCTAGATTATTCTAGATAAATAAAAGCTTGTATCAACGTGGCTGCTATGGGCAATACATGCCAATAAGTTCTTAAGTTAAAGCATGCTCTTTAGGGCTATTTCTTTTGAGCAACACAGACCTACAGGGTGACATCTTAAAAGAAGCAGAGATTTTGGGGTTCAAAAATTCCCTTCAAGTGCAGAAAGATATACAGTTATTATGCATCTTTCTGCACTTGAAGAAAGTGATTTGTAAACTCTGATAGCTCTGAGGAGCATGTTTTAACTAAAGATTTATTGGCATGTAGCCCTGCATTTTACTGAATCTACAAATTGTATTTGGGTTTGAGGAATCCCATAATGCAGCTGCACTAACACACACTAACACTCTTGTATATGATTGGAAGACTCCATAGCAACTATTTTTCTGATTGGTTGATATGGGTAACACCTCCACTTTCTGCCTCACAGAATTTGTCATGAATTCAATTCCCAATCATGGTGCATTGCATTGGAGTGTGTGTGTTCTCCCAGTGTTTGAGTGAGTTTCCTCTAGGTACTCCAGTTTCCTCCCACATTCCAAAAACATACTGGTAAGTCAATTGGCTTCTGTCAAAAAAATAAGATTTTAAACCTTCCGGTAAATCTTTTTCTCGTAGTCCGTAGAGGATGCTGGGACTCCGTAAGGATCATGGGGATAGACGGGCTCCGCAGGAGACATGGGCACTTTAAGAAAGACTTTGACTCTGGGTGTGCACTGGCTCCTCCCTCTATGCCCCTCCTCCAGACCTCAGTTAGAGAAACTGTGCCCAGAGGAGATGGACAGTACGAGGAAAGGATTTTTGTTAATCCAAGGGCAAGATTCATACCAGCCACACCAATCACACCGTATAACTTGTGATATACTATCTAGTTAACAGTATGAAAAACATCATATCATCGGTCCAAAACCGACGAAACTATAACATAACCCTTATTTAAGCAATAACTATATACAAGTCTTGCAGAAGTAGTCCGCACTTGGGACGGGCGCCCAGCATCCTCTACGGACTACGAGAAAAAGATTTACCGGTAGGTTTAAAATCTTATTTTCTCTAACATCCTAGAGGATGCTGGGACTCCGTAAGGACCATGGGGATTATACCAAAGCTCCCAAATGGGCGGGAGAGTGCGGATGACTCTGCAGCACCGATTGAGCAAACAGGAGGTCCTCCTCAGCCATGGTATTAAACTTATAATACTTTGCAAAGGTGTTTGACCCCGACCAAGTAGCAGCACGGCACAGCTGTAGTGCTGAGACCCGTCGGGCAGCCGGCCAAGACGAGCCCACCTTCCTAGTGGAATGGGCCTTAACCGATTTTGGCAACGGCAATCCTGCCGTAGAATGCGCCTGCTGGGTCGTGTTACAGATCCAGCGAGCAATAGTCTGCTTTGAAGCAGGGCCGTCAACTTTGTTGGCTGCATACAGGACAAACAGTGCTTCTGTTTTTCTGATACTAGCCATTCCGGCCACGTAAATTTTCAAAGCCCTGACCACATCAAGGGACTCGGAATCCTCTAAGTCACGAGTAGCCACAGGCACGACAATAGGTTGGTTCATATGAAAGGATGAGACCACCTTAGGTAGGAATTGAAGACGGGTCCGCAACTCCGCTCTATCCATATGGAAAACCAGATAGGGGCTTTTATGTGATAAAGCCGCCAATTCCGAAACTCGCCTAGCCGAAGCCAAGGCCAACAACATGACCACCTTCCAAGTGAGATATTTCAACTCCACTGTTTTAAGTGGTTCACACCAATGTGACTTCAGGAAACTTAACACCACGTTAAGGTCCCAAGGCGCCACCGGAGGTACAAAAGGAGGATGAATATGCAGTACTCCCTTCACAAAAATCAGTACTTCAGGTAAAGAGGCCAATTCCTTTTGAAAGAAAATGGATAAGGCCGAAATCTGAACATTAATGGAGCCTAATGTTAGGCCCAAATTAACTCCAGTTTGTAGGAAGTGAAGAAAATGGCCTAGATGGAATTCCTCCATAGGAGCATTCCTGGCCTCACACCAAGAAACATATTTTCGCCATATTCGGTGATAATGTTTAGATGTCACGTCCTTCCTAGCCTTTATTAGCGTAGGAATGACCTCATCTGGAAAACCTTTTTCTGCTAGGATCCGGCGTTCAACCGCCATGCCGTTAAACGCGGCCGCGGTAAGTCTTGGAACAGACAGGGACCCTGTTACAACAGGTCCTGTCTTAGATTAAGAAGCCACGGATCTTCTGTGAGCATTTCCTGCAGATCCGGACACCAGGTCCTTCGTGGCCAATCTGGAACAATGAGGATTGTTCTCACTCCTCTTTTCGTTATTATCCTCAACACCTTGGGTATGAGAGGAAGAAGAGGAAATTCCTAGACCGATCGGAACACCCACTGTGTCCCTAGAGCGTCTACAGCTACCGCCTGAGGGTCTCTTGACCTGGCGCAATACCTCTGTAGCTTTCTGTTGAGGCGGGACGCCACCATGTCTATCTGGGGCAGTCCCCACTGACTTGCAATCTGTGCGAAGACTTCCAGATGAAGTCCCCACTCTCCTGGAAGCAGGTCGTATCCGCTGAGCAAGTCTGCTTCCCAGTTTTCCACTCCCGGAATGAACACTGCTGACAGTGCGCTTACATGATTTTCCACCTAGCGAAGAATCCTGGTGGCTTCTGCCATTTGCACTTTGCTCTTCGTGCCGCCTTGGCGGTTTACATGAGCCACTGCGGTGATGTTGTCTGAGTGGATCAGACCCGGTAGGTCGCGAAGCAATGTCTCCGCTTGCCGAAGGGCATAGTATATGGCCCTCAGCTCCAGGATGTTGATTTGAATACAAGTTTTTTTGTAACTTGACCCAAAGACCTTGGAAGTTTCTTCCCTGTGTGACTGCTCACCCACCTCGGAGGATCGCGTCCGTGGCTACCAGTCTTCAGTCCTGGATGTCGAATCTGCGACCCTGCAGAAGGGGAGCACTCAGTAGCCACCATAGGAGAGACACTCTGGCCCTAGGGGACAGGGTGATTAACTGTTGCATCTGTAGATGTGATCCGGACCACTTGTCCCGTAGATCTCATTGGAAGGTCCTCGTATGGAACCTGCCGAAGGGAATGGCCCCGTAAGATGCCACCATCTTCCTCAAGACCCAAGTGCAGTGATGTACTGACACCTGTTTTGGCTTTTATAGTTTTATAACCAGAGTCATTAGTTCCTGGGCCTTCTCCATCAGAAGATAAACCCATTTCTGGTCCGTATCCAGAATAATACCCAAGAAGGGCAGACGAGTCATAGGAACCAACTGTGACTTCGGGATAATGAGAATCCAGCCGAGTTGCTGTGACACCTTCAGCGAAAGTAACACTCTGTTCAACAACTGCTCTTTTGATCTCGCCTTATTAGGAGATCGTCTAAGTATGGGATAATTGTGACTCCTTGCTTGCGTAGGAGCACCATCATTTCTGCCAATTACAGACAAAAACCAAGTTGCGCTCAACAATCAGGATAGAAACATTTATTATAAAAATTTTTATAAAAATAAACAGCAATTCTCCCGGGAGTACAATTAATATAAATAAATTATCATGAATATATACGGTACAGAATCACTGTGTCAAAATGAATTATAATAATACAAGTATTATTTAATAATTGTGACAATTTGGCCACAAACGGTATTATGTATTCAGCAATAGTGGTAATAATTACGCTCTTTTAAACACCATATAGATCTGTGTGCCAATAATAACTCACTTGTTATATGGAAGTCCCAAACAGTCCTTGTTCCGTGCGGACATATATTGGTTTCCAAATTTCTATAAATAGAAATTGTCCTTATAGAAGGTTTTAAGCACTCAAATTAATGCAGGGATGGACAGATGAATTATGTCTGCCAAAACCAAACCGCTATAGTGGTGTTAGCAGGGAGAGCCCGGAGTGATGTTAGTGCAGTCAGCCGTTTACCCCCGCACGGGTGGGGGGGAGCGGTGTCTGAGATGGCCGTCGGGTTGGAGTGAAATACAGCCGTGCACAGGCTGTCAGACCCGGATCGCTGGATGTTGTCTCTGTGACACGGTATGCATGCGCTCTCACCCAAAACGGCTGTGCTTACCTCCCACGGGCAGCTCCGACTGAGCCTCCCTGCACTTCACCTGCTGTAGGAGAGGGACTGTTGGAGCCACGGATATGTTGCGCTGGCTGTGTGTGAGAGCCAGCCACGCTCTATGTGGCGATATTGGAATTGCGTCTCCTTGTCTGGCTCCAAATAGACCTCACTTAGATGGACCGCCGACTGGGTCAGAAGGCACCGGAGCCCCGGCACCTAAGCGTAAGCTGGGCGGTATAATGCTATGCAGTACAGCGGCCGTCTGGGACTGATCTCCTGTGTTGGCACAAGGTGAGCTAGACTTCGATTAGTGAAAGGGTACACCTGTATCCTAATGCGTATCAACGCCAGCAGGGCGTCTTCTTCCAAAAGGCAGGTCGCTATCAACCCTGAAATTGGTAATGACAATATTGTATTGCAATTCTTAGGTACACCTGATGGGGTGGATAAACGGGAACATGAAGGTATGCAGCCTTTATGTCTAGATACACCATAAAATCCCCCCCTTCCAGGCTGGCGATGATCGCTCTGAGCGATTCCACCTTGAATATGAACCTTTTCAAGTATAGGTTCAGATTTTTAATTTAAAAAAGGTCTGACCGAACCGTCCGGTTACGGGACTACAGCCAAGGTTGAGTAATATCCCTGAAGGAGGGGAACCTTGAGCACCACCTGTTGTAGATACAATGTGTGAATTGTATTTAATATTATCACCCTTTCTGGGGGAGAAACCGGTATGGCCGATAAGGAAGACCGGCGAGGAGGCACCTTCGAATTTCAGCTTGTAACCCTGAGAAACAATTTCTATTGCCCTGGGATCCACCTGTGAGTGAACTCAGATGTGGCTGAAGAGTCGAAGACGCGCTCCCACTGTGGCGGACTCCCTTAGGGGAGCCCCAGCATCATGCGGTGGATTTAGTAGAGGCCGGGGAGGACTTCTGTTCCTGGGAACTAACTGTGCCCTGTGCCTTTACCTCTGGTAAGAAAGGAAGCTCCTAGTACTTTCTTGTTGTTCTGCGACCGAAAGGACTGCATTTGATAATGTCGTGCTTTATCTGTGAGGAAATATAAGGCAAAAGATCAGAATTACCAGCTATAGCTGTGGAGACCAGGTCCAAGAGCCCTTCTCCACACAATTCCTCAGCCTTGTAAGGTAAACCCTCCATATGCCTCCTTTAGTCGGCATCACCTGTCCATGGCATGTTCCACAGGACACGTCTAGCAGAAATCGACATAGCGTTGACTCTAGAACCCAGTAGACTAATGTCTATTTGGGCATGTCTTATATATACATATAAGACAATATCTTTTATATATATATATATATATATATATATACATATATATATACGGGTCAAAAACATGGTATCCTTATCTAGGGTTTCAATCTCCGCTGATAAGGTATTTGTCCACGCTGCCACAGCGCTATAAACCCACGCCGACACAATCGCCGGTCTGAGTAGTGTATCAGAATGTGTGTAAATGGGCTTCAAAGTACTTTTACTGCATGCTATCTGCAGGATCCCTGAGGACAGCTGTTAAGTCAGCGCTACCTTTTTGGGTAAACATGTCAATGCCTTATCCACCCTAGGGGAAGATTCCCATCGTATCCTGGCCCTAGTAGGGAAAGGATACTCCCTGAGAATTCTTTTTGGGAATCTGCAGTTTCTTGTCTGGAGATTCCCGCTCTTTTTCTTCATGAGAGGAGGGAAATTTACCTCAGCTTTCTTCCCCTTAAACATGTGTACCCTCGTGTCAGGGACAGATGAGTCATCAGTGATATGCAAAACATCTTTTATTACAATAATCATATATTGAATACTATTTCTGCCAGTCTTGGCTGTACTTTGCATTATCGTAGTCGACACTGGAGTCAGACTCCGTGTCGATATCAGTGTCTATTATTTTGGATAGTGAGCGTTGTGAGACTCTGAAGGTCTCTGCGACATAGGGACAGACACGGGTAGATTCCCTGTCTGTTCTCTAATCTTTTGTGCAATAAATTTATCTTAGCACTTAATTCCACATATCCAATCAGGTGTCAGCGTTGTCGACGGAGACACCACACACACATTTGCTCCATCTCCTCCTTAGGAGAGCCTTTTACCTCAGACATGTCGACACACACGTACCGACACACCACACACTCAGGGAATGCTCTTCTGAAGACAGTTCCCCCACAAGGCCCTTTGGAGAGACAGAGAGAGAGTATGCCAGCACACACCCCAGAGCTATATGACATAGGAAAAAACACAGCAATTTAATGTTTACCCAGTAGCGCTGTTATTATTATTATTATCTGCGCCGAATTATGTGCCCCCCTTCTCTTTAAAACCCACTCTTCTACCGTTGTATAAGCAGGGGAGAGTCCGGGGAGCTTCCTCTCAGCTGCTGTGGAGAAAAAACATGGCGCTGGTGAGTGCCGAGGAAGAAGCCCCGCCCCCTCGGCGGCGGGCTTCAGTCCCGCTAAAAGTGTAAAATTGGCGCGGGCTCATGCATATATACAGTGTCCAGCTGCATATATGCTCTTTTTTGCCAAATAAGAGGTTTATATTGCTGCCCAGGGTACCCCCTGTGTGAGGTGTATGGGAGCAATGGAGCACAGCTGCAGTGCTGTGCATTACCTCAGTGAAGATCACAAAGTCTTCTGCCACCTTTGAAGCCTTCTTTCTTCTCATACTCACCCGGCTTCTTTCTTCTGGCTCTGTGAGGAGGATGGCGGCGCGGCTCTGGGACGAACTCCAGGGTGAGACCTGTGTTCCGACTCCCTCTGGAGCTAATGGTGTCCAGTAGCCTAAGAAACAGGACCTTGAAACTCAGAGAAGTAGGGCTGTTTCTCTCTCCTCAGTCCCATGATGCAGGGAGTCTGTTGCCAGCAGTGCTCCCTGAAAATAAAAACCTAATTAAAATACTTTCTTAGCAGGAAACTCAGGAGAGCTCCCTGCAGTGCACCCATTTCCTCTGGGCACAGTATCAAACTGAGGTCTGGAGGAGGGGCATAGAGGGAGGAGCCAGTGCACACCCAGAGTCAAAGTCTTTCTTAAAGTGCCCATGTCTCCTGCGGAGCCCGTCTATCCCCATGGTCCTTACGGAGTCCCAGCATCCTCTAGGACATTAGAGAAAAATATATAGTATTTGTGTCCCTGTGATAGGGAATATACAGAGTTACTAAAAAATTAAATAGACACTTTCAACATTTTATATACTATTAATATATTCCATATACTTACAAGGATATGTAGCATATGTCTGTAAGTTTCTATGACAAAGTTACAAATGTTCTATGTGTGAGCCTTTTGTCACATGACAGATATCAATACGATAATCCAGTTCGTTCCAAACAGAGGAACATGTCCTCATCAACATTCCAACAGCTGCTGTGATGAGTTGCTTCAGATTGTTTCCACTTACAGGAAGTAGAGGAACAAGTGAAAGTTGAAGATAAAAGTTTTCACGACTGCAGCTGTCCATGACATCACCATCGAGTGAGCGGCCATTGCGTCATGTAAGCAAAATGGCTGCTGCGCAATTGGAGAAGGCTTTTTGTGTGCTAGAATTAGCGAAAACAAACTCTGTCATTGTTGTACATCTGCAGTCATAAAAAATTTCATCCCAGCTGTGATTTTTTCTTATTCCTTCACTTCCTGTAAAGCTGAGTACACACTAGGTGATATGTCGCCCGATCCCGCGGATCAGAGCAACATATCGGGTACATCATCTAATGTGTACCCATCATATGCATGCTTCCGCGGGTCGCTATCAACATCCTCCATCGCCCCTGCTGTACGGCCAATGGGGGTTATCGCTAGCAATGACATGCTGCAGAATGCAGCATGTTACATGCCCTCCCCCCATTGAACCCGACATTGGCAAGTGTGTATGCACTTGTCACCTGTGGGTCTCGTCGCGTTGTATCTTCCCTGTTAAGGTTATTTGTCTGAGTGAGGAGTCCAATCTTTGCACTGGGACTGTGGTGCTGGATGAGCCATTTATCATTGCAGCATGGCCCATTTATCAACTCTTCTCAAACTATCTCTCTCTGTACCTAACATTGGCCCTCATTCCGAGTCGTTCGCTCGGTAATTTTCATCGCATCGCAGTGAAATTCCGCTTAGTACGCATGCGCAATATTCGCACTGCGACTGCGCCAAGTAATTTTACAATGAAGATAGTATTTTTACTCACGGCTTTTTCTTCGCTCCGGCGATCGTAGTGTGTTTGACAGGAAATGGGTGTTACTGGGCGGAAACACGGCGTTTTAGGGGCGTGTGGATAAAAACGCTACCGTTTCCGGAAAAAACGCAGGAGTGGCCGGAGAAACGGGGGAGTGTCTGGGCGAACGCTGGGTGTGTTTATGACGTCAAACCAGGAACGACAAGCACTGAACTGATCGCAGATGCCGAGTAAGTCTGAAGCTACTCTGAAACTGCTAAGTAGTTTGTAATCGCAATATTGCGAATACATCGGTCGCAATTTTAAGAAGCTAAGATACACTCCCAGTAGGCGTAGGCTTAGCGTGAGCAACTCTGCTAAATTCGCCTTGCGAGCGATCAACTCGGAATGAGGGCCATTATCCTAAGCCATAAAAAGATTTTTTTCCTTTTCTACTGCTGTCTTGAAGACCGTATTATATTGTACATTATGTGCATCACATTGCAAGTTTCTACCACATTTTTTTTAAATAATTATCTTTTTATTTAAATTCCTGCAACATAATTTCATTGTAATTCTTTTTTTAATCTTGATTTTTTGTTAATGTAATATCT
This sequence comes from Pseudophryne corroboree, assembly GCF_028390025.1. NCBI lineage: Eukaryota > Metazoa > Chordata > Amphibia > Anura > Myobatrachidae > Pseudophryne > Pseudophryne corroboree. The sequence goes on from NC_086447.1 coordinate 137,653,954, forward strand.
TACTTTGTTTGAATTCTCTCTGTTTCTCAACTCTCCTTCCTCTTAAATCGATTGTTTTTCAACTTGTAAACATCAAAATAAGATTAAACCATCCCCTTATAAACATTTTACAATGTATAGATTCAGTATATTCAAAGCCTTAGGAAAAAGTACCATAAAATGCAGATGGTAACAATAATATCAGCATATGTTTACAGTCTCTAAAGTCAAGCAACTTTTACATAAGCATCAAGATGTAAAATAACCGAGGAAAAAAATGTCTAAGTATTGTAATTACTTGGAAAATGATGGAAGGGACAATAAATATATCAGCAATTATTATTTTTCCTTAATATTTTTCCATCTGCACACTTTCTATTTCTGTTTATTTTATATTTATTTATATTTTATCAATGATCTGTGCTAAACTTCAAACTATATGTTTCAATTGCTGTTATGTGTAATGTGCAAAAGGGGGCTCTGCCTGGCGTAATTTGTAAAAGTGGGCACTACCTGGAATAATGTGTAAAAGGGGGCTCTGCCTGGCGTAATGTGTAAAAGGGGGCTCTACCTGGCGTAATGTGTAAAAGTGGGCTCTACCTGGAATAATGTGTAAAAGGGGGCTCTGCCTGGTGTAATGTGTAAAAGTGGGCTCTACCTGGCATAATGTGTAAAAGTGGGCTCTACCTGGAATAATGTGTAAAAGGGGGCTCTGCCTGGCGTAATGTGTAAAAGTGTGCTCTACCTGGAATAATGTATTAAACGGGGCTCTGCCTCATGTAATGTGTAAAAGGGGGCTCTACCTGGCGTAATGTGTAAAAGTGGGCTCTACCTGGAATAATGTGTAAAAGGGGGCTCTGCCTGGTGTAATGTGTAAAAGGGGGCTCTACCTGGCGTAATGTGTAAGAGTGGGCTCTACCTGGAATAATGGGTAAAAGGGGGCTCTGCCTGGTGTAATGTGTAAAAGGGGGCTCTACCTGGCATAATGTGTAAAAGTGGGCTCTACCTGGAATAATGTGTAAAAGGGGGCTCTGCCTGGCGTAATGTGTAAAAGTATGCTCTACCTGGAATAATGTATAAAACGGGGCTCTGCCTCATGTAATGTGTAAAAGGGGGCTCTACCTGGCATAATGTGCAAAAGTGGGCTCTACCTGGAATAATGTGTAAAAGGGGGCTCTGCCTGGCGTAATGTGTAAAAGTGGGCTCTACCTGGAATAATGTATAAAACGGGGCTCTGCCTCATGTAATGTGTAAAAGGGGGCTCTACCTGGCGTAATTTGCAAAAGTGGGCTCTTCCTTGAATAATGTATAAAACGGGGCTCTGCCTGGTGTAATGTGTATAAGTGGCACTAATGTGCGGTGTAATTTGAATAATGGAGATAACAGTGTGGAGTAATATGCATTGGCATTATTTTCTGACTACGCCCCTTCCGAATGAAGCCACGCATTTACAGTATATTTTTGCTGCACCTTTTCAGCATGCACTGGCCCTATTTTAAATATGGGGGAGGTCACCAATTCTCTGTCTGGCAGAGGGCACCAAAATGTCTAGTTACAGCTCTGCTGAACAAGCAGTGGAACACAGTGCCTATATGTATCAATTTCTGTAACGTTATTGTACATATGCTGCACATGATTCTGTAGTTCTTATACTTAAAGTAAAACTGTCTCATTTTCACTTAAATGAGATAGAAAAAATAAACCAATTTGGCAGGATCAGTATGAATTACCGCTGATCGGGATGCCGCCTGTCAGTATACAGACAGCAGCATCCCAGCCGTCAGTATGCTGGCAGCGGGGCGAGCACTAGAAAGACCCTTGCGGGCTCGTCACGCCTCAGGCTTGGTGGCACACTGCACTCTCCACAGGTTCTATTCCCAATCTATGGGTGTCATGGACACCCACGAGTGGGAATAGCCCCTGCGAGCCGGGATTCTGTCTGTCGGCATTGTCAGCAGTAGGGATTCCAGCATCGGTATCCTGATCACCGGGATCCTGACTGCCAGCAATTTAAATGCATCCCAATTTGGCTATGACATTGTTAGCCTGATGGTATAACATTTCTATGTACCGTACTCAAATACACAATATGATATCCCAGTACACCTTCTTGATGATCCTATCACAACTGCAAATACTGTTTGTTAATATCAAACAAATTTTGCATATAGAGTATATTCTTCTGCTTTTACCCTTCTGCTCAACAGTTTTCTGTCCTCCCAGAGGTTGCCTTAGGACACCTGCGTTATGGATTGACAGGGGCACTACACCAGCCCAACTCCCCAGTTGCCACTTTATATATGCACTGTATATATACACAGCTGCAAGAGATAGATTTGAGGTCAGTGGGTATCCAGTTGGTCTAAAGCCGGGTACACACTAGATCGATCTCGGCCCGATACTGTATGTAATTTCCGGATGAATTTCAACAACATATCAGCCGGATCATTCAGTCTACGCACAATCTGCACGCTCTTGTGGTGGCATGCGATATCGCTTGTGACACCATGCAGTGTAATGAAGGATGGAAAGAGGGACCGTTCCATCCTTCATTGCATCATTATAATGTGTACAGCAGATACAATATGTCGACCTGTCAGCTGGCATATTGTTCGGGTACACATAGTTCTAACTCAGCTTAAGTTAGATACTGTTTTTCTAAATCATTAACTCCTGAATGGTGGGTTGGGATGCCTTGCTCTAAGTGGAATGATCTGTTCACCAAATATGATATGCCCCATATGAGTTACAGAAGGGATAAAATGCGTAGGGTGAGGGTGCTACAAGGTACAGACCAAAGGGTCCACTGTCACAGACTCCGACAAAGAGTGGAACTGGTCATTGAGAAGATCTACCCAAAGTATTTGTATTCCTATGTAAGCATACCTTTGATATTTGTCCAGCATATTATCTTTTAATAAAAATAAGATTTTATTTTTGGGTAAAAGCCTGTTTCTATGGGTGTTGGTGTGGGGGTTTATTCCTAGAAGAATCTTTGAGACTGATCATCTCATTTGAAGCCATCTTAAAAGCTATTCAAGAAAAAAAATGGTTCAAAGACTATCCACTGAGTACATGAAAAGGTTTTTAATGTAATCCAAGGGATCCTGAACATCTCTAGTCTTTGTTGATCACACACATCTACAGTCTCCTAATACTTGTTATTTTCCACACTTACTCATCACATACTACCTCTTGCTGAAAATACAGACACAACAATATCCATAATAAGAAATGTATAACAGAAAGGAAAAAGCACACAAGAATACAAAGGCCACATACTGTACAGAAAGAAAAAAAAGCACTCTGTAGAGCAAAAAAAGTACAATAGTAATGTTGAAAAAAGTTCATGTTAATAAAAATCTATTTAATAAAATCAAGTACTGATAAGAAAAATAGACACATGCAGGTAGGAAGAGCAGGAGAAAAAATGGAAGGAGCACTTAAGAGAGAAACAATTGTCTGAACCCAGAGTGGGTGGAGGCATGAAAATATTTTATTGTTGTCTGGGGGGTGACATATTTATACAATGAGGAGATTTGTTTTCTTTTTTTTCTGGGGTAGGGAGTTGGTGTGTGCTTTAATACTGTCTCTGGTGGGGGTGGTGTATTAATGTGTGTTTGTGTGGGTGTATAAATATTGTGTGTACGTGTTCGCTTGTGTGTATATATTTATATTATCTGTTTTATATGATGGTCACTGCAATGCTCTGTGCATTATAAGCGGTCACTGCAATGCCATCTATATTATATGGAAATTTCTGCAATGCTTTCTGCAGTATATGCCGGTCACTGCGATGCCTTCTACATTATATGGCTGTCACTGTGATGCTCTCTGCATTATATTGCGGTCACTCTGATGCTTTCTGTATTATTTGGTGGTCACAATAATGCTTTTTGTATTATTCAATGGGCACTAGTGCTCTTTGTTTTACATAGGGGTCACTAAAACATTGGCCCTCATTCCGAGTTGTTCGCTCGGTATTTTTCATCGCATCGCAGTGAAAATCCGCTTAGTACGCATGCGCAATGTTCGCACTGCGACTGCGCCAAGTAACTTTACTATGAAGAAAGTATTTTTACTCACGGCTTTTTCTTCGCTCCGGCGAACGTAATGTGATTGACAGGAAATGGGTGTTACTGGGCGGAAACACGGCGTTTCAGGGGCGTGTGGCTGAAAACGCTACCGTTTCCGGAAAAAACGCAGGAGTGGCCGGAGAAACGGTGGGAGTGCCTGGGCGAACGCTGGGTGTGTTTGTGACGTCAACCAGGAACGACAAGCACTGAAATGATCGCACAGGCAGAGTAAGTCTGGAGCTACTCTGAAACTGCTAAGTAGTTAGTAATCGCAATATTGCGAATACATCGGTCGCAATTTTAAGAAGCTAAGATTCACTCCCAGTAGGCGGCGGCTTAGCGTGTGTAACTCTGCTAAATTCGCCTTGCGACCGATCAACTCGGAATGAGGGCCCTTGTCTGTATTATATGGCAATTACTATGATGCTCTTTGCATTATCTGACGATCACTGCGATGCTCTCTATATTATATAGCAGTCACTGTAATGTTTTCTGGAATATATGGCAATCACTGTAATGCTCTCTGTATTATATGGTGGGCACTGATGCACTCTTTCTCTATTATATGATGGGCACTGTGAAACTCTGTGCATTATTTAGATGGCACTGCAATGCTCCCTGCATTATATGGCAGTCACTACAATGCTCTCTGCATTATATGGTGGTCACTGCAGTGCTGTCTGCAGTAAATGGTGGTCATAGCAATGCTCTACAATGCTCCAGTACCCCAGAAGCATAAAATGAACTAAACATATACTGTAAGTTAAGTTAAAATGGGATGAAGGAAATGGAAACAGTAAATATCTAAAATAATGTATAGGTTCAGACAACTAAGAACAATGAATTGAATATATGACCATAGCGAGAGTCCAACTATATAACTGCAGTAACTCAGGCAATGCATCCTTATCTCATCACCAGGTCATCTGAAACAAAAAAAAATTGAACATATTCTGGTTCTGTGTCATCTCTGTAGCGGTGGATTAAAATATAGACAAGTAAGATAGGAAATACAGCCAGCTGAAAACAGCCCATGTAACTTCAAACATCTTATATAACATGTCAGTTTATGGAAAGTTTTACAAATTTGAACTATACAGTTGCACATGTATCCCAAGTAAAGATGCCAGTCATTGTGTATGTAATGCATGTGCAGTGCTGTGTATAGAAAAAGCACTCTGACAATGAAATACACCAGATTGCTGAAGCTTTCTATTTCTATTGAGAGAGGTTTATGCTTTTAGAGCTGACACAATTAAAATTTATCCATTAATTTTAAAAAATGATACCAATAATGTGTGAAAATAGAGAGTCAGAAAACCATCAATCTCCTATAATCACATGCACAATTACCATTCTACAGCAATTAGACACAAGCAGCAGGGCTATAAATTATAAACTGCTGCAAGTGTACCTTGATGGCTCCAGAAGTTAATAAGAGCTCACATGTCCATATGTGCATTGTCCCCCAAACCAACACTTGCATAGTTCATTAGTTCATAGCAGTACGTGCAATGACTGGTCATGTGTAAAGTGTGTGCTTCTGACAGTCAATCAGTCTCTGCAATCAGTAGTTGTATTAGTATACTGCAGATCTCTAGAGGATACTTCCATCAATGTTATATACAGTCACTAATGTGGAGTTAATAAGGACAGCCCAGACAGCTATTTGGAAGTCATTTGCAATGTGCACCTTTCCTGATTTTTGCTCTCAGTAATACTGAACACAAGATGCATGGCTGTAGTTGCTCCCAGACATTCATTTGAATTTGAATTGATCCATTTACTTTTATATGTCTTGCATGACTTGGAAGAAATCCCTGTTTGTATGGTTTTTATACATTCTAGAAAGCAAAGCACAGGCTGATCAGGATCCTCCAGGAGTTTAGGGTGGTGTTTTCTTTAATCCTTTGGTTAATGCTGTATATACTCATTTAATATGGTACTTTCATTACTATTTAGTAGGCCACGTTCATAGCAGAAGTGGAAAGGTATAATTTACAGAAAGGCTTTAGGAAAGGAAACATGTACAATCAGTACTATGGAACTGGCTGTCAACCAATCATGAGTTATTCTCCCTGCATTCCTTCTAGTTGTACAATGTAATTATAAATGTGTGTTTTGTACAAACTGTAAAATCAAAGTACCTGCCACTATTCTGAAATGACTGCACCTCTGGGACATATCCTGTAAATGTAGAGTCCTTCCCCGCCCTATACCTTGTATACTCTTGGAATTCCACTTTTATTTTTTTTTCAGACCTCTATCAGATGTCTCTAGGTCAGGCTGCAGCAGGCTAGAGGAGCAGAGAATGGCCTGTGCCTAGATACTCTGCAGTGTGTATGTTTCGCCCCATTTAATGCATACTTGCCAACCTGACCCTCTCCATGAGGGAGAAAATGCTCTGTTCCTGGACTTTCCTGGTAATGTATGAATCCCATCACCTGTGGTGAGCTAGTTAAGTGATAAGAAAGGTGTTTCACCACAGGTGATGGTAATCATACATTACCAGGGAAGTCCAGGAACAGAGCATTTTCTCCCTCATGGAGAGGGTAAGGTAGGCAAGTATGATTTGATGACATTGCAAACCCAAGAACATGCATCAATATCTACATACAGCCACAGATGGGAGCAGCCGATTTGTGCACTAAATGATTACCAAGGGACCTGAGCTAATTTATGTTAATAAAAATAGTAGTATACGGTATACCAGAAAAAGCATGCATGACGTTTAATAACAATACACCGTTTAGATATTGTACTGTATATAAGAGTAGACATAAGACCTATAACAGATACATACAAACTATTAGCAATAAGAACAAATGCATCTGACTGGTAAAACACTGATCTATCTATATAAGGTGATGTAGGTCTATCAATATTGATATGTGGATCTAGATTTGGTGCATCTACAGTGTAATTAGAATACAAATTAGGAACAGATTGTGCCGTAACAGCTTTTAAACCCAGACTTACATGTTGTGGAGAATTTAGCAGAATATACTCAACTTGATGAAATCAACGTCTCTTAAGTTAGGATCCTGGGTAACCACCCTTTGGGGCTGATTCAACTGCTTTGGGCATCTCATTTTCCTGTCTAAACAGGACTATTTAGATGCCTAAACAATTGTCACAATTTATTTGTTGTTTGGGAGCACATGCACATCGCGTATGTCACACACAGACTGGGTTTAGCCACATAAAACAGCTAAACCCATTTAAAGTCCTGATTTGGGTGCCCAAACTACCATTCGGATGCCAAAAGTGCCAACTTAGCACACATTTCTTCTCGCACCTCAGGAGGCTGCAAGAAGAAATGCCATCCCCACGTCTACCGGGTGTCAATTGAATTGCTCCATTTTGCTCTACCTAGCAGTGGGCGCAGATTAACACAATTCAATCTGCCCCTTTGATTGATATTGCTGTACTAAGCTGCTGTGTATGAATACACCTGAACCATAGAGCCATAACTAGCAGTGTGCCAGCAGTGTCTGGCACACAGCACATATGCACTGTGGGCTCAAGAAAGCCGGCCATGCTTCCACCGCTGAAGTAGTAGTGTACAGCCAGCCACTGCTGCAGCTTCACATGTGTAGTTAAACTCTGGCACTCCCGGGTCCCGTTTTCCACTTCTGTGTCCACAGAACTGCATCGTTTGGGTGGGTGGAGGCTGCTGGGAGGCAGCTGTTACTCAGGACCAAAAATAAGTCTAAAATCACACACAACACACACACACACACACACACACACTTGTAAAAGGGGCTCTACCTGGCGTAATGTGTAAAAGGGTGCTCAACCTGGCATAATGTGTAAAAAGGGACTCTACCTGGCATAATATGTAAAAGGGGACTTTACCTGGCTTAATGTATAAAATGGGGCTCTACCTGGAATAATGTGCAAAAGGGGGCTCTGCCTTGTGTAATGTGTATAAGTGGTGCTACTGTGTGGTGTAATTTTTATTAATGGAGACTACTGTGTGGACTGTGGAGTAATAGGCATTTGAATTATTTTGTGACCATACCCCTTCCCCACACATCTACTGTATATTTGTCTGCACGTCTTCAGCATGCACTGGCCCTATTTTAAATATGTGGAGGGCACCAATTCTCTTTCTGGCACAGGGCACTGAATGTCTAGTTATGTCTCTGCTGAACCAGCAGTGGAAAACAGTGCCAACTGTGGATTCCGCTCCAGCATTGATGAAAGTAGAAATACGTCAGTCAGTCACTTGAAGTGTCCTAAAGTAGACCAGTTATACCAGTTTTCTGCAGCCAAATTGTGCATAAAAAAAGTCATTTTCAGAGGCATGGGGTTGCAGTGACAGAATCTTCTACAGTACTGTAGTCATATCTCCCAAGTTTGCGGCTCAGCTAAGCGGGACCCTTCAGGTGCCAAAGGTGCCCGTGTTTCCAAAAGGGGGTGGGGTGCCATAAAAAGGCGGCATGGCCTCATGGGTTCCCCCGATTGTTTCACTGTGGGGGCGTCCCAGCATTCTCCGAGATGCTGGGCTGCCCCCATGCTCCCCCTGGCACTGTGAATAGATGCCGTGCACATGCGCACGGTATCTGTTATCCTCATCTCCTGTGCTCCCGCTGCTGTTGGACACTGCCAGCTGCTGAATTCTTGATAGAACATAATAATGGGAGAATGCTTCAAGAAACACTTAGGGTCTGATTCTGAATCCGATGAAATGCCGATATTCGTACTAATGGTTGATGTTTTTCAACTTTGCATGTGACTAAGTAGCTAAGAGGTTGCACAGTGCATGTGTCCCATGGTGTGTATGCACAGAGTCACTGTAGTGAGTGAGATGCACAGTCTCTGAAATGTATTGGGCAGTGACTGGGAGTTGGCTATTCAGACACAGTGATGAACTTTCTATAGGTGTGTTTTGGGCATGTCATTAACATGTCGCATAACTGGTTGCAAACTCAGACGCTTAATCGCTTACAATGGAGGCCATACTCTGATGGAGAATCTGCATCTAGCATTGGTAGAGATGTTCTTCAGAAAACTGAATCCATCCAAATTTTGTGGATCCAAGCCAAACCAAGGTTTGGTTCACATCCCCCAAGGAGATCCAATCCAAGCCGAATCTTGGTCCGAATCTTGTGGTGGTTTGAAATTCAAATTTTAAAACAAAATTTTGGGGTTTAGATTTCATAAATAACATGATATTAGCTGTTTTTATCGATTTTTATCAGTTTATCGATATTTTTATACATTTTTAACCGAACCGAAATCCAAATCCGAACCAAAACACTATGATGAAATAGAATAGAACCAAAACTAAAATCAAAATATGGATGTCCACACACATCTCTAATTAACAGTTTCTTATATAGCGCCAGAAAATTCCGTTGCACTTTACAAGTTTTGATGGTGCATCCGATGGTAGCATTTAAAGAAGCACAAAGCAGGATTATTGCATCTAATGACAAACAAAGTGGGTGTCCCAGTCCTTGCACATTTCACATTTGTACACCAGGGAAGGGCTTTAATTAGTATTAGGGGTGTATTCAATAACTGTCGGAAGCTGCAGTCTTGTCGGAAAGATGGCAGCTTCTGACAGAAATAGGTCGGAAGGGGTTCCGACCTATTCATTAGAGGCAGTTTTTTTCCGAGAAGTCGGGAATTACTGACTTGTCGGAAAACACGTGCATCGGCGGAATAGCCACTGATCCGCGTGCTTCTGTCGGAAATGGGGCCAAATTCAACAGGTTTTGGTCCCCTTTCAGACAAACTCAATCTGACTTGAAAACAAGTTGGATTGAGGTGAGGATACGGGGAGTGGTGCGGCGGGCTACGGGGATGAGAGGTACCTTGCCTGGCCTGGCCAGGCACCTCACTCTCTGCAGCGCCTCCCCAACCCGCCGCAGACATCACTCTCAACTGCCACAGATGCTGGCAGCTCCCTCCACCACCCACCGCCATCCAGCTCCCCCCGCCGCCGTCACCTCCCCCCTGCTGGCCGCCAACGTCTGGTCCCCCCACCACCGCTGTCAGCACACCCGGCAGCCGCTGACAGCAGAGGCAGAACAGGACCCCGGGTACGTCCAAATCCGACAGTTGGATTTGGCTCAAAACCGACAGTCGGATTTGGCCAACCATTGAATAGCCCTTGTCGGATCCATTCCGACAAATACATGTCAGAATGGATCCGACAGTTATTGAATACACCTCTTAGCATTACATTACAAAAGGACCCTAAAGCAGTTCCAGCAGCGTGCAATTGAGAATCAGCTCTTAAATGTGAATTTAAAATTCCACAGAACATTTTCAAAAATGTCCCTCTATTCAACATAATTATAGTAGAGATGAGTGATTCTGGGGTTTTTCTGTTTTTTTTTTAAACTGGACGCATCCGAACTTTGGGGATCCGAGTAGACAAGACGAGTATTCTATGAATATCCTTACAAAGAACTAAGGTTCAAAAAGGGTTGAGATTATCTTAAGGATAAAAAAGGAGCAGACTAGATAGGCCAAGGGTTCTTATCTGCCATCAAATTCTATGTTTCTATGTTTCCTCAAGTTTGGAACTCAGATTTAAAAACCAAATCTTGGGTTTTGGATTGGATGTAAGTCCCTCCCTCATAATTTCAGGTGCCATTTCACACAGGAGAGTGTATGGTAAGGTGGGAAAAACTGACTGTAAATTAAATGTTATTGATGTTAATAATACTATTGGAATAAAAACAGGTCCAAGTCACGTGATTTTAGCTTTTTTATTGATTTTTTAAAGAAACCCAGATCCAACACCAAACTGAAAACCGAACACAAAACACTGAGGGTGGTTGTGCAAAACCAAAATTAAAACATGATGATGATTTAAAATTACAACACAGGGGTTCTGTATACAGTACATATCTAATTTATAGCAACAAATTTGGATTTTATATATTGACTCCTTTGTTGTTTCTCCTGAAAGTGAGCATAAGAGGATTGAGAAGATAGTGAAATAAAAAATACGTAATATGTAAATAATACCCCTTTCACACATGCAGCTATATCCCGGGTTCAGGGAAGATGCTGCTGCTGGCGCCCAAAATGGCTGCCTCACTTTTTGCATGCTCCTGATCATCTCCATAAAACAGCTTAAATTCTCCACAACTGACCTATAAATCATCATAAATATCCAAGGACTTACCTTTAACTTGTACTTTTCTACGCGGACATCTCATCAAAACCAACAGATTGCATTCCTGCGCTGAGATACACACTAGATTGAATCCTCTGCAATTCTCCACTGAGAAGTCCTTCAGTTTGGAATCCACTGTACTCTGCATTGGACATCCCAGATAAGGTACTGTGGACTACAACCTATATTTGGCTCCATCCAGCCCCTCACTTAGACATCATCCACCTCTGTTCCCCGAGCAACAAATAACTCTGACTTCTTGCATTTTTCAACTAATATCAGTATATCCAGGCTCTGAATGGCTGAAAGGTCACTGTTCATTTAAAATTGTAGGGTCCCAGCCATTCCCCAGGACAAATTATATCATACCCCCACAAGAAATGTACTTCAAAGGCCTCTCACACTGAGACTTTTCACACCTACACAATAGGAATTGGATTCCAACACCTTTCCAGCCTGCTCGGTCCTGGAATAAGTGACTAAATCAGCAACAGAAAAGGAAAGTTACTTTATTTATCACTTGTTTCAAATATACATATTGGATTATTGGAGCAGCAATGGGATATATCAATAGCTCTGTTCATGAACTCATATTTTTTGGATCACATACCGAATTGGGGAAAATTATATATATATATATATATATATATATATACATACAGCTTTCTCTCCCTCTCTCATCATCATATGCAGCTCATACTTATAGTAATCTGTCATTGATGACCCAATGTATACGTATTCCTCCAGCTTCATTCTTTCACTCCGCCCACCACGTTCCGCAGTTCCTATTACACCATCACAGGCTTCTATCCTCAAATCCCTTGGCATTTTAAAAAGAAAACACAGACGCATTCGTGGGAAGCGAGCAGGCCGGAAACTTCTTTTCCCCGGTAACCACCGAAGTCTTTTGGCAACTGCTCACCCCCAGCTTCAAAGAACAATCAAAGAGAAGTGATACCCAAAAGACAGCCCTGTGCTTGGAAGAACAGAACTGTCAATTCTCGCTTTGTGAGCCCCATACCCAGAGCTCCTGCACTTAACATAAAGAAAACTGAAAGCCCTCTGGTATGCCCAATCAGGTCAGTCCTTTGTAATGCCAGATCTATAAGAAACAAGACTGCAACAATTGCTGACCTTATTGAATCTGCAGATCTAGCCTGTATTACAGAGACCTGGCTAGATGAAAATGCAGCAACTATATTGGAGGCTGCAATCCCAACAAACTACTCTGTCATCCACAACCCAAGACTGGACCGCAGGGGTGGCGGGGTGGCTATCTGCTTCAAAAGAGACCTTAAACTTAGAGTCCACCCTATTGAAATTACTCGCTCATTCGAGGATTAGGTTTCAGAGTACTTCTCATTTACCGGCCCCCTGGAGATGGAAAGATATTTCTACAAGAAATTGCAGGCACTGTTGCTGGCCTGGTTCTGGAACATCAAAGATGGCTCATCCTCAGGGATTTCAATGCATGGGTGGAGGATGAGCTCTCCCGCCTTGGCCAAGACCTCCTGTGCACAATGAATGGTCTGAGCTTCACACAGGTCATTCCTTCTGCCACACATAAAAGTGATCACACTCTTGATCTTATCTTTCAGATTGGGTTAGAAGTCACTGACCTAAAAATAAACCCAGTCATCTGGTCAGACCACCACTCCCTTTGGTTCTCAGTTGCAACCACTGAAATAAGATCTCTGCCCGTGGAGTTGACCAGGTATCATCCAAGGACGGGTATGACTCCCCAGGCTCTAGCAGCAAATCTGGATCTCTCTGCTGTACTGGGTGCCTGTGAAGATCCCTGTTCCCTAGTCCATTATTATAATAGGGATGTTGTGGCTGCAATTGATATTATCGCCCCTGTGCATATAAGACCTCGTAAACCACAATGTCGAGCTCCCTGGTTCGACAACAGTGTTAGTTAGCTCAAGATAAGGGGTAGTAGACTGGAAAGACTATGGAGGAAGACTAACCTAGTGGATGACAAAATAAAACTAATAAAGCATATCAATCGAAGAATATCAATCGACAATCACCTGTAAGAAATCACAGTTCCTGTCAAATGAGATCACGGCAGCAAACAATAGGCCAGCTCAACTTTTCCGCACAGTGGAGATGCTTTGCAAGCCAGCATGCCTGCAGACTGATGAAACCCTCTCCCAGGCAAGATGCAATGAGTTTGCAAACTTCTCTGCAGATAAAATATCCACCATCCATTCCAGACTGGAATCTCCACAGTGCCATCAAAGGAGTGCCAAACTACAAAACCTGCCAATATAAGCCCCCTGCCTTCATGGACCAGCTTTAACCCAGTGGATGTAAAGGACATTGCTGAAATTGCTCTGATTTTGCATCCCACCACCTGTGATCTGAACCCTGCCTCAACCAAGTTTCTAATAGGTTGTATGGATATAATTGGTCCTGTCTTTGCAAAAATTGTTCAATACTCTTTGCAGACAGCCATTTTTCCTGGACCCCTAAAGGAAACAATTGTTAGACCGCTTCTTAAAAAATCTAATTTAGATCCCGACTGCATGACCAACTACAGACCGGTATCAAACCTTGAGAAAGTGGTTGCAAATCAACTGGAAACCCGCCTGACAACCCATGATATCTATGATCCATTCCAATCAGGATTCAGGAGAAGACATAGCACTGAAACAGCCCTGGTGTGTGTTAAATGATCTTCTGATGGCAAGAGACAGAGGTGACTGTTCAATATTAATCCTTCTGGATCTCTCTGCAGCATTTGATACTGTGGCCCATGGGCTTCTGATTGAGCGACTGATACATTTTTGTGGACTGGATGGCACAGTCCTAAGCTGGTTCAAATAATTTCTCACAGGCAGGTCACGGAGAGTATCGTCTGGAGTATACTCATCACCATCAGTGCCATTGCCATGTGGTGTCCCACAAGGTTCTATACTATCCCCCATGCTTTTTGCAGTACACATGCTCCAGCTGGGTGAAAGAAACAGGCGCCATGGGCTGGTCTACCACTGCTATGCAGATGATACACAACTGTACTTGTCCTTTTCTCCGGGCACTGATAACCCAATAGCAACCCTAAATGGCTGTCTAGCTGAACTCCAAGAGTGGATGTGTGCCAGTTGGCTGCGACTGATCCCGGATAAAACAGAGGTTTTTATGATAGTACCGCATCATCACAGGTCAAGACTGCAGCATAGCCAACCAACTGGACTTACACTAGGGGATTCAGAATTACAAACCACTGATCATGTGCGGAATCTTGGCGTTGTCCGGGACATCAGATAGCAGCCACAATCAAATCCTAATTCTTTCACCTGAGGAACATAGCCAGCTTACAGCTGGTGCAAAACACAGCCAGCTTACAGCTGGGGAAAAAAACAGCTGTAAGCTTACAGCTGGTGTAAAACACAGCTGCCAGGCTGTTAACCGACCAGCCCTGTTCTAGCCACATAACACCCATACTCTACTCCCTTCACTGGCTGCCTGTAAGATAGCGAATCATCTTCAAGATTGGCTTACTGAGTTTCAAAGCCCTACATGACCAGGGCCCAAGGTACCTGAAGCAGCTTCTGACCCCATACTGCCCCACTCGATTACTGCGATCTGTAGATGAAGGACTTTTAGCAGTACCTAGAATCTCCCGTAATTCATCTGGGGATCGAGCTTTTAGTTATGCGGCTCCGACTCTATGGAACTCACTTCCCCGCACAGTGCGAGAGGCCCCAACTATAAAATCCTTCAAAAGTAGACTCAAGACTTTCCTGTTTACTCAAGCATTTCCATTATGTCCCCTTAGTATCTACATGCTTCTGTATTTTATGAAAAGCTTTTCTGTACTTTGTTATTTCCTGTACTATATTATGCTATGTTTCTGTTAAGTGCCTTGAGTCCTATTGGAGAAAGAGTGCTATATATAAATAAAATTATTATTATTATTATTATTATTATTATTATAATATTATTATTATTATTATTATTATTATTATTAATAAGATCTGAACCTTTAATCAACGACAGCATGCTCCTGGATGTAACCACTCCCAGATCTTAAGGTGTATCTTTAAGATACATTATGTGTATTGTACTATATCGTTTGCCCAGGACTGCCGGGAAGCTGCCTGGGGAGTTCAAGGGAAATTGTTAATGAGAAATCATCATTTACATGCCGTCTAGTGTATTCGCACCTAAAGTCCCGGGTCCCTGACCCTTCTCCTGACCATGGTCACTTAGCTGAGACCCGGGAATTTGCCGGCTTGCTATACCCAGCAAATTCCCAGGTCACATGTCTGAAAGCGGCATTTATAATCATTTTGCCTTCCTGCAAGTAAGGAAAGTGTGCGGGAGCAGCTTTTAAGATCTTCCTTCTTGATTCTTGAAACAGATGTTTGAACCTTTCTGCAAGTCCCTCTTCCATTTTGACAGTTTGTTGCTTGAGGGACAGAAGAAATGCATAGTATATCTGATCAGA
The DNA here is from genome assembly GCF_028390025.1 of Pseudophryne corroboree. Taxonomy (NCBI): domain Eukaryota; kingdom Metazoa; phylum Chordata; class Amphibia; order Anura; family Myobatrachidae; genus Pseudophryne; species Pseudophryne corroboree. Next base: position 137,669,606 of record NC_086447.1, read on the forward strand.
ATATTATATTCATCTGGTTGTTAATTGCTCTGTCTGGCTGCACATAAATAATTAATTATCCAAAATCCACACAGCTGCGACTGGTGGAGCAAAGTGATTGTGCTGTCATTCTCCAGCAATTTTACATAATGCCATAAAGTAACTCAGAAGTACAGTAGGAAACTAATTGAAAGACAAACATGAAATTAATTTTGTTATTCTCATGCTGTGAAACAAATAACTCGCATTGTAGACAGAAATCTCAAAATCTATGGAAATGGGCTATTTGTGATACTTACTGTAAATGGCAACTGACCCAAACATCTGTTTACTTGGAGATGAATATTGTTTGCCTGAATGCTCTGTTTGTTTTCTATATAAAACACAATTACATATGATAAATAAAACATTATATCAGGCTGCATTGAAGTGCAAAGCTGCAAACACTCAACAATGTCTGACACATAACTGCATGCATACCATGCAGCTGATGCAGCGTTGGACACCAGTTCCAGTAGCATAAAATTGGTTCTGCATATGTCCAGAAAACATGACGCAAGGGCACATCCGTAACGCATACACCTGCATTATGGCTATAGAGAACACCTGGTTAATGTGTTATGTAGAGATGTGCTGTGGACACTTTTCGGGTTTTGTGTTTTGGTTTTGGATCAGGATCCCGCTCGTGTTTTGGATCTCGATTAGTTTTGCCAAAACCAGCCTTTCGAGTTTTGGTTTTGGTTTTGGATCTGGATGATTTTTGTAAAAAACATAAATGCAGCTAAAATCGCAGAATTTGGGGGTAATTTTGATCCTACTGTATTATTAACCTCAATAACATTCATTTCCACTCATTTCCAGTCTATTCTGAACACCTCACACCTCACAATATTGTTTTTAGGCCAAAAGGTTGCACCGAGGTAGCTGGATGACTAAGCTAAGCGACACAGGTGGGCGGCACAAACACCTGGCCCATCTAGGAGTGGTACTGCAGTGGCAGACAGGATGGCAGTTTTAAAAAATAGGCCCCAAAGACAGGGCAGTTTCTTGGGGCAGGCGAGCAGTGCAACCGCACTGGGCGCCCGCCGCGGCACTAACTGTGGCTCCCTGCTACCCCCTCCTATTTCTCCCCGAGTAACCCACTCGGGGGGCGGAGTTTCATGGAATGACCCAGTTGCGTCGTTACGTCACGACGCAACCCCGTCACTCCGCGAAACTTTCCCCCCTCCCCCCAAGCGGAGTACAGAGGGGGATCCAAGTTAGGAAGAGGGAAAGGCCGGTGCGAGGAACGACTGGTGAGGCGGGCCGAAGAGCGGTAATCGCCTCTGTAAGTATTCTCTCTCTCTCTCTCAATGTGTAAAATGGGGACACCTGCCGTAATGTGTGAAATGGGGACTCTTGCCTGCCGTAGTGTGGGGATTTAATGTATCAAGGGCATTGCGGTGTGTGGCATAATATGGTGCAGGGGGTATTACTGTGTGGGGCTTAATATGGTAGAATTTTTTTTTCCTGTGGTGGTCGTGATCTGTTGGAGCAGGGTCAAAAACTGGATTGTGAGGTAGTCTTTTCAGACGAGGCCACACCCATTTAGATTAGGCCACGCCCACTTGCCGGGTGCGCGCACACGTTTTTTTTTTAATCTAGGTGTGTGTGTGTGTGGGGGGGGGGGGGCACACTTTTTTTATGTCATGGGGGGGTGCATTTTTTTATCTCGCACTGGGAGCCAAATTGGCTAGAAACAGTCCTGCCCAAAGAGCACATCCCATAATACAAAGAAAAAAAAGAGGTGCAAGATGGAATTCTCTTGGGCCCTCCCACCCACCCTTTAGTTGTTTAAACAGGACATGCACAGTTTAATAAAACCATCATTTCAGTGACAGGTGGTCCCCCTGGAAAAAGCTTGACAAGTTCTCCGAATCATAGCTAGCTACAAACATACCACCTCCTTCTTTGATGACTTTTCACATTATGAGAAGAGGCAAGAGGAAGAGGACAGTGTCAAGAAGGTGATTAAAAATTAGAGAGGCACACGCAATCAGGAACAACACACAAGCTTTCACCTCCACTCCTATATTGGTGTGGAACAGAAAGGACTTCAACCAAGCAAATATATAATTATTAATTACCATATTACTAAACAAACTGAAAAACTAGGGGCCGAAGCCTCCAAATTTGTACCCCCTTCTCCATGTTCAGGGATTAAGATAATTTTGGATTTAATGCTGGGATGCAAATAAACTGGTGTATGCCACAGGATCACGATTGGATATTTTCCCCTCCATGGAGTCTGGAGACTTATTTTGTGAAAATATCGTGGGTTTCTTTTTTTCCATTTTTTAATTGCATTTTTATTTACATATTTTGTGGCAGATGCCTTATTTTAGTTTTTCACATCTCCCAGTTACAAGCATGTGAGAATACTTGTGTGTCTTCTTTATTTTATTCCTAATTTATTTTTAAATAAAGCAGCCCCTTAGATGTTTTAGCAGCCCCTCGTGAGCCCCCACAGCAGCCCTGCATGGGGCAAGTTGAGTTCGGGTGGGTTCGGTAAAGTACTAAGCACGAATGTGCAGTTAATTTTTTGTTATAGAGCCCCTGCTCTAGTGGAGCTTACCACTCTACAGTCAAAATTAATTTCATACTATAAGTAGGACTGTGGGAGGAAGCAATGCTAACCTCTGTACCCACAGCATGCCCCAGCCTGGCAAGTCAGACATCTTCCTGGCTGTAAGCCACCATGAGACTCCATACTGGACCTTATTCAGTAACTGTTTGTGTCTTACAGGAGCTCCTGGCCCATCTAGTGCTGCAGTGCAATGGAAAGATGAAAAGATACACTGAAACTCTGTTCTTCTAACACCGCAAGATCTTGCAATAACCCTACGCAGCCTTTAGGAAAAGAAAATCCCTGTACAACAAATGTGCATCTTCTAAATAAATAATCCCAAAACGTGGAATATCAATAATAAATCAAAATTAAGGTTGACTAATTGAAACCATTCATTTCAGTGAGTCCCTAACATAAAATAATTGAGAAGAGCCTCTCTAATGCTCCGTCAGAAAATATCACTGTTACCTCAATGGCAGTTGTGCTGGATTATGATTCAGTCTCTTATGAGTCACACTGACTTTGGCCACAAGTGTGGTCTCTCCCCACTTTACTTAAAAATACTTAGTCAAAATAGCAATTTCCATTTCCACCTTTGCGGCTATGTTTTCACAGATCTGTTTGAAGCTTGTTTCATATCTCCTCTAGACTTTCATTTAAACCTAGGATCAAGTACAGTAGCACCCCATGAATTATACTGCAGCACCCCTGGATTTATACAGCATAGGCAGCACCCCTGTAAAATTACACAGCACAACAGACAGGCAACAGCACCCATGGACTCAAACAGCAGTGGGGCAGCACCCCTGGACAGATAGGGCAGAGGAGAAGCACCCCATATAGGGTAGCACCCCTGGAATGACGTGGCACAGAAAAGATGTGCAAGAAGGAATTGTCCTTGGACCCTCCCACCCACCCTTATGTTGTATAAACAGGACATGCACACTTTAACAAACCAATCATTTCAGCGACAGGGTTTGCTGCCACATGACTGTGGCTGAAATGATTGGTTTGTTTGGGCCCTCACCAAAAAAAAGCAATTAATCTATCCTTGCACAAACTGGCTCTACAGTGGCAAGATGTCGTCCTCATCCTCAGATTCCCCCTCCCTTCAGTGTTTACATCCTCATCCTCACAGAGATATAATATTCAAACAAAACTATATACTTTAGGTGTCAGTGGACTGCTTACACTATTACCCAAAGTTTCTGAACTTGACAATGACTTATGATGAATGCGCTGCAGGTGACGTATAAGGGAGGATGTTCCTAGGTGGTTAAAGCCCTTATCCCTACTTATTATGGATTGACAAAGGCAACACATGGTTTGACACCTGTTGTCCGGATTTGTGGAGAAATAATTCCACACCGTAGAGGTGGTTTTTTTTTGTATTTTGCCCAGGCATGACAATGGGCTTTATTATCCCATGGCCAACAACTGTCTCCACTGGTGCCTTATTCAAACAAACCACATCACCACCAGAATTCTCATCTTAAACTTCCTCCGCAGCGCTAGCCGCACTCATATCCTCCTCATTTTGGTGTACTTCTACAGTGACATCTTCAATCTCAATATCAGCAACTGGACTGGCGGTGCTCCCCCATGCACTTACAGAGGGCGTGCAAATGGTGGTAGGAGGCTCCTCTTCCCATAGAGTGTTGTGAAGGTCAGGCTTAGATATCACAACTGTGGACAGTGCCAGTACCCCTGTATTTTCACAACACCCCTATAATTTTACAGCATACAAGACAAGGCCAGTGTACATTTATTTTCACTGCACCCCTGTATTTTACAGCATACAGGGCCAGTGTACTTTTATTTTAACAGCAGCACCCCTGTATTTTACAGCGTACAGGGCCAGTGTACTTTTATTTTAACAACAGCACCCCTGTATTTTTACAGATTACAGGACCAGTGTACTTTTATTTTAACAACATCACCCCTGTATTTTTACAGCATACAGGACCAGTGAACTTTTATTTTAACAGCAGCACCCCTGTATTTTAACAGCATACAGCGCCAGTGTACATTGATTTTCACTGCACCTTAGAATTTTTACAGCATACAAGACATGGTTAGTGTACTTTTATTTTACTGCACCCCAGAATTTTTACAGCATACAAGACAGGGCCAGTGTACATTTATTTGACTGCACCCCTGAATTTTTACAGCATACAATACAGGGCCAGTGTACATTTATTTTAATGCATCCCAGAATATTTACAGCATACAAGACAGGGCCAGTGTACATTTATTTTACTGCACCTCTGAATTTTTTACAGCATACAAGACAGGGGCAGTGTACTTTTATTTTAACAACAGCACCACTGTATTTTTACAGCATCCAGGACCAGTGCACTTTTATTTTAACAACAGCACCCCTGAATTTTTACAGCATACAGGGCCAGTGTACTTTTATTTTAACAGCAGCACCCCTGCATTTTTACAGCATACAGGGCCAGTGTGCTTTTATTTTAACAACAGCAGCACCCCTGAATTTTTACAGCATACAAGACTGGGTGAGCACCCCTGCTTTTTCACAGCATACAGGGACAGTGTGCTGTTATTTTAACAACAGCACCCCTGAATTTTTACAGCATACAGGGGCAGTGTAGTATTTTTACAGCAACACCCATGTCTTATTACAGCATACAGGACCAATACTAACAAGGGGAGAGAAAGAAAGCTCTTGTGTGGGCGCACTCTTATGCAAGGAAGAAGAATTCTTCAGTTATTGGTCAAGAGAATATATTTAAAACATAAGTTTTATAATCAAAATTTAAAATGATTACCCATCTAGGATAATAAAAAATGTGAAATAAAGAAATTGTGAGAACATTTTTTGTGAGAACATTTTAAAATGTTCTGGTCTGTTTTTCACAAAGGAGTGATTAGAAAGGCTGTAGACACCTGATTGTCTAACACCCGTTTCTCCTGACCAGTACAGACATTCTGTTTTGATGGGACCAAAAAGGAGGTCAATTTTGTGTCTTGTGGGGACCACTTCAATTGGGTTAATACCATATACTTTGCTGGTCACCAGTTAATCCACATATGCATGTACTAAAAATGTGTTGGATACATTAACATAGCCTGATGCTTGTTAGGAATATAAGGAAAAGAAAAGAAAGGAAGAAAGAGATCAGTGGTGATACTGCTGTTGGTGTCCACCCTTCAAGAAAAGGGGAATAGTTCCTACTCTACAACATTGGGTATTCCCAGGGAGTCTCCTCTCAAAGTACTGACCCAGCCCGACGCTCTTTGGCTTCCAAGATCGGATGAGATCGGGCATTAGCAGCGTGGTATGATAGTAGAGAGGCTATCTACCAATTAGAGTGCACCTATATAGGAATGGTAGAATTTTGGAGATTAAACAAAAAGAAGGGAGAGAACAGTATAAATATGTGGATCTACTTTCCACGTTAGGCAAGGTGCAACAAGCACCACTATTGAGGCGTTGTGCACCCTGGATCGTGGATGAGAGTCCACAGAAAGATAGTAAGCCAAGAAGAACAATGTAGAAGGAGTTATACCTTATACAATTTAGCTAATTATTATTAGATTTAGTGGGAGTAAAAACAAACAAACACATAAATAAATAAATAATATAAAGCGTCAGGTAGATTTGTAGGCAAAATACAAGTCAAACATGCATTCTCCTATACATGGACACCTGTGAGTATTGTGCCCAAAGATAATTCATTAGGCATAGGTTAAGACAAGCTTGAATGGAGTGTGAATATTGTGCTGCTGATTATAGTCTATGAATAAGTTATGATCAAATCTAAAAAAGAATAATAAAATAAGAATTATAGACTATACTCGGCACAAAAATTCAAAACTGCCTAGAATATACTGGTCACATGTAAATAAATGTGTGCCAGGTGAAAATAAACACATATAAAAGAATATATATATATATATATATATATATATGTGTGAGAGTGCTGTCTAAAGAGATATTCACCCAGCAGGTGTAGGCTTTACAGATAGTCCAAACCTATATCACAATGAAGGGAAAGATACTCAGGGTGTCATATTCTGAAGACAGCAGGTGCCAGTGGATCCTCCATGGAAAAAGTCCCTCCATGGAATCCGTGGAAAACGCGTTTTGCCCTTTGGGCTTGTTCACTTCCGGGATCTCACATGTGATACTCAATGAGGGGTTTAAAAACCCTTCAAATGCAGGTAGCAGCCAATCGGGCTGCTGGTGTCTAACTAGGCATGGGGGGCAGGAGATTACAAACTCCCATTCTGACGTGTGCATGTGCGGCGCACCCCAGCCAATCGGGACGTGGGTGTGCCTGCTGGCAATTGTTGATAGGCGGACTTCGGGGGGCGGGAGTGAAAGCGCTCCCTGCTGTGTTGTGTGGTAATCTGCATATACCCAATAGGGGGGCGTATCAGGGGGAAGGATCGTCATGACGTGGCGCCATCTTAGAAAAGGGAATCTTTGCCAAAAGTTATAGGTCATGGTCTGGCTTCCAATATTTCCAACCTGTATAACGGACATTCTTTACTTATTTTAATTAGTGGCACATTCTATCTTAGAACTATTACAGAATCACTGCATCTTTATAACTTCTGGCAAAGATTCCCTTTTCTTAGATGGCACCACGTCATGACGATCCTTCCCCCTGATACGCCCCCCTATTGGGTATATGCAGATTACCACACAACACAGCAAGGAGCGCTTTCACTCCCGCCCCCCGAAGTCCGCCTATCAACAATTGCCAGCAGGCACACCCACGTCCCGATTGGCCGGGGCGCGCCGCACATGCACACGTCAGAATGGGAGTTTGTAATCTCCTGCCCCCCATGCCTAGTTAGACACCAGCAGCCCGATTGGCTGCTACCTGCATTTAAAGGGTTTTTAAACCCCTCATTGAGTATCACATGTGAGATCCCGGAAGTGAACAAGCCCAACGGGTGAAACGCGATTTCCACGGATTCCACGGAGGGACTTTTTCCATGGAGGATCCACTGGCACCTACTGTCTTCAGAATATGACACCCTGAGTATCTTTCCCTTCATTGTGATATAGGTTTGGACTATCTGTAAAGCCTACACCCGCTGGGTGAATATCTCTTTAGACAGCACTCTCACATATATATATATATATATATATATATATATATATGAATGCAGGGATGGTTGTGCTATCAATGTCCTTAAATTCACTGATTAGATCGTCCACAGTTCAAACGATGCAAGTGCTGGCACTCCAAAAGACAGCGTAACCACAGCTGTAATTTTCCAATGTGCACTAAAAGAGAGTGAAGGCGCACTCAATGAGCAAGTATAACAGGTAATTTATTACAATGATAAAAGCTCACATACATCTCGGATTAAAATAGCCGGCTCACGAACACATCCAAAGTGCCTCCGGATAGCAGCGTGTGAATTGTTCTCTGCCGCTCAATCATCAGATGGTCTCGTCAGCGTGTATGCTTGTGGACTCCGCAACAAACTCCGATCACTCAGAGCCGTCCTTCCCGGCCACGCCCAACGCGTTTCGTCACTGCCGGACTTCGTCAGGGGGTGTGGTCTCGATCACTCCAACTCATGTTTTTATATCACATATACCAATTGATTAATTAATAAAACACTATTCGTTTAAGCTAATTCATGCAGTAAGCACTTTGATCATCTGTCTAAAAATGCATCTATACACATATGCATTATATTCATCATTTAACTAAGAGAATAAAACGTTCCTGTTCAGCCTTTTAAAACGTATACTTAATCATTTTAACACGTTTATCCATTTATAACGGCTCAATCAATTACCCTAATTAGAGAACCAGTACAAATGTCACCAAAAAACTAATTCTATAACAATCACCATAAAAACATCACTTCACATTTACAAATTAAGGAAATATAATTATAACGATGAACTTCCATAATAGTAACTATAATAAAAGAGAGAGAAATTAGTGTTATATGAAGTTTGTATCTACAAGGGACTGACATGGGCGGACCCAGTCTCTGACGTAACCCCCACTGAAAACATAGTCTTCTCACAGTACAGGTACAGCTGCCGGAAGCCGCACCGGCAAATTGATCAGACCGACGAGCCCAGTGGAGTCACAGCAGACACCGGTTACAATAAAATTGCACCTAATCCATCCACATCCAACTCATATTAAACGGATACTGAAAAAATTATTTATAAGCTAACATTCGATACTTAAAAGAGACATAATACGGAGGAAATAACAGTCATAGTGAACAAATCACTAACATAAATGACCACTCATTTTAATAAATCAGCTTCATTCTTCTCAAAAAGCTTGATGTTTTAACCATTACTACATATCCCAATGGTTGGAGGGGTTAACTCATTAATCATGTAAAAACGGTACTATATCATAAGTCTCATTTAGACCATACGGTGAAAGGGTGTTTAATTTATGGATCCAAAAGGTTTCTCTCTTGCTCAATTGTTTCAGGACATCTCCTCCCCTTTCTGTCAGTACAACATGTTCTAATGCTTTGAACGAGAATTTATCCAAGGAAGAATTACAACATTTAATAAAGTGTCTGGGGACACTGTGATTAACCAATTTGTTGACAATACTACGTACATGCTCCAATATTCTTAATTTCAACTGGCGTTTCGTTTTTCCTATATATCTAGCCCCACATCCACACTGTAGCATATAAATAACACATGTTGTCTGACAATTAATAAATCCCTTTATGTCCCATGATTCCATGTTGTCTGTACTCCAAATCTTTTTTTTATCTTTGCTTACATATTTACATACTTTGCACTTATTACAAGGGAAACAACCATTTATATTATCCAACCATAAATTTTCTTTTACTGTTTTTAATTTAGTTGGTGCCAGCTTATTTTTTAAAGTGGTCGCTCGTCTAAAGACCAGTTGTGGCTTCTGAGGTAGTATTTTATTCAAAACGGGGTCTAATTTTAGCACATCCCAATGTTTATTAATAATATCCCTTATCTCTCGATTTTTGGAGTTATATCCTGTAATAAACGGAATAAAAGTATTATCCTTTGGTTTCTTATCTTTATATCTTAGTAGATCACACCTATTCATATTTCTAACCTTTTCTTTACATACAGAAATAAGTTTATCCGGGTACTGCTTTTCCAAAAATCTTTCTTCATATTTAGAAGCTTGTTCATCAAACTTAGCTATATTGGTACAATTACGTCTAATTCTAATGAACTGTGACAGTGGAATATTATCAACCCAGTTTCTTAAGTGGCAGCTTCCGTAGTGTATATAATTGTTACTGTCCACTTCCTTAATATGTGTATAAGTTTCGATTTTATCTCCACACACCCATTTACTTGTATCCAACACCAGGTCTAAATACTCTATTTTTTCCCTCTGGAAATTAGACGTAAACTTTAGATTATATGTATTAGAGTTTAGGTTATCTAAAAAGATTTCAAACGATTCCTTATCACCTTGCCACACTATTAGCACATCATCTATGTACCGTTTATATAATTTAATATTATCTTTAAACATAGTATTAGTTTCTATGGCCTCCTCCTCCCATTTACCAAGATATAAATTGGCGAAACTAGGGGCATATGGCGTCCCCATCGCTGTCCCGTGTTGCTGGATATAAAACTGATTATTAAATAAAAAATAATTATTTTTCAAAACAAACATAATACAGTCAAGAATGAATTCTCTTAATTGACAGCTAACAGTTTCATCTCTCTCCAGAAAATGATGGACGGCTTCTATCCCTTTCTGATGGGGTATACTCGTGTACAAAGACTCTACGTCTATTGTACACCAGTGATAACCATCCTTCCATTCAAATGCATCCAAACAATTCAATACAGATGTAGAATCCTTTAAATAGGAATTAAGTCCGCTCACATACTTTTTAATATATATGTCCACAAATTCTGACAATCTTGCAGTGGCGGACTCCATTCCGGAGATTATTGGCCGCCCAGGAGTCTTTTCTAATCTTTTATGGATCTTAGGCAGTTGATAAAATTGAGCTATCCTTGGATGTGGGTTAAAAATATAATTAAATTCTTCTCGATTAATGCAATCTCCCGCAATACCACCCTCCAAAAGAGACCTTAAATCATCTATAATCCTAGAACTCGGGTCACTCTCCAATTTAGCATATGTTACTTCATCCTGTAAAATTCTAAGCGACTCCTCCATATAATCTTGTTTATTTTGTACTACAATGCCCCCCCCTTTATCGGCCATTTTTATTATAACCCCATAATTATTTTCCAAGGTTTTTATTGCATTTCTCTCCCCTCTATCTAAATTATCAGATCCTTTCTTATTATCAGTACATAATTTTTTAAAATCTTTCTGTATTAAATTGGAAAAAGTTTCCACATAACTTCCCCGGGATTCTAAGGGATAATAAGTTGATTTAGGCTTTAATCCTGTTCTATTGATGTTCTCATCATTTCTAAGAATCGCTCCAGTTTTTAGATCATTTTTTAAAAAATGTCTCTTTAATGTTAAAGTGCGTATATACTTATTAGCATCAATAAATAGCTGAAAACTACTGGGCTCATTCTTAGGTGCAAACGATAACCCTTTGGATAATAATTTAATTTCATTAGTTGTCAATTTATATGTAGATAAATTAAAAATGCCAGTAGGGGCAATTAAACCTCCCTTCTTATTTTGTTTATTCTTGCCTCCTCTCTGTCCTCTCTTACATCTTCTTGATTTTTTCTCTTTAAACCCGGACTGTTCAGGGATTTTTCTGGTGGATATTTTCTGTCTCTCCAATTGGTACCTCTCCGTAAAAAATATTGATTGGCATTATTAGGGGTTTCCAACGTCTTATATCTGTTAGATGTTTGTAACTCAAATCTCTCTTGCTGATAGGACCCTTTACCGTTTCTACTATAGGGTACCTTTTGCCAACCATTATTCCTATACGTACCCCCGAATTTCTCTCTGTCTTGTTTAAAATTCCAATTTCTTACTTTATCATTCCTATAATCATCAAGATCCCTCTTAAATTTTTTAACTTTAACCTCTATAGTTTCTTTCTCTGCTTTTTCCACCTTAGAATCAATGTCCCTTTTAATATCTTTAAATTCTTTCATATCCCTAACTGGTTCCATCTTAATCTCTAATTCAGCTATATCTCTATCAACTTCAAAAATCTCCCTTTTTCTCTCATGTATAATCAATTTCATTAATTCGTTAGAACAATTATCCAATATTTTGTACCAACAGTCTAAAAATTCTTTTCTCTCATTACCAAATGTTGGGGTTTTTGTAATTCTTAACCCACGCGGTATCCTTTCTGATTCTATATAATTTTCAAGCGTGGTAATTTCCCAACTAATTCTCATTTCTTTCATTAAAAGTTTCTCAGTTTGATTACACAATGAATCTAAATCACAATCTTTAGTATCAATTCTCTTATTTCCTAAAAAATCATTAAATCTTTTGTGACAATCTTCAAACCGTCTTATTCTCTTATCCATTTCAATAAATGAGTTATAGACCACACAAATTGGCACGGGAAGAACAATACAAACACTTAAAACAGAAATAGAACAGATAGCAACAAACCAGTTGGTTGAAAATAAACACGAATGCAGGGATGGTTGTGCTATCAATGTCCTTAAATTCACTGATTAGATCGTCCACAGTTCAAACGATGCAAGTGCTGGCACTCCAAAAGACAGCGTAACCACAGCTGTAATTTTCCAATGTGCACTAAAAGAGAGTGAAGGCGCACTCAATGAGCAAGTATAACAGGTAATTTATTACAATGATAAAAGCTCACATACATCTCGGATTAAAATAGCCGGCTCACGAACACATCCAAAGTGCCTCCGGATAGCAGCGTGTGAATTGTTCTCTGCCGCTCAATCATCAGATGGTCTCGTCAGCGTGTATGCTTGTGGACTCCGCAACAAACTCCGATCACTCAGAGCCGTCCTTCCCGGCCACGCCCAACGCGTTTCGTCACTGCCGGACTTCGTCAGGGGGTGTGGTCTCGATCACTCCAACTCATGTTTTTATATCACATATACCAATTGATTAATTAATAAAACACTATTCGTTTAAGCTAATTCATGCAGTAAGCACTTTGATCATCTGTCTAAAAATGCATCTATACACATATGCATTATATTCATCATTTAACTAAGAGAATAAAACGTTCCTGTTCAGCCTTTTAAAACGTATACTTAATCATTTTAACACGTTTATCCATTTATAACGGCTCAATCAATTACCCTAATTAGAGAACCAGTACAAATGTCACCAAAAAACTAATTCTATAACAATCACCATAAAAACATCACTTCACATTTACAAATTAAGGAAATATAATTATAACGATGAACTTCCATAATAGTAACTATAATAAAAGAGAGAGAAATTAGTGTTATATGAAGTTTGTATCTACAAGGGACTGACATGGGCGGACCCAGTCTCTGACGTAACCCCCACTGAAAACATAGTCTTCTCACAGTACAGGTACAGCTGCCGGAAGCCGCACCGGCAAATTGATCAGACCGACGAGCCCAGTGGAGTCACAGCAGACACCGGTTACAATAAAATTGCACCTAATCCATCCACATCCAACTCATATTAAACGGATACTGAAAAAATTATTTATAAGCTAACATTCGATACTTAAAAGAGACATAATACGGAGGAAATAACAGTCATAGTGAACAAATCACTAACATAAATGACCACTCATTTTAATAAATCAGCTTCATTCTTCTCAAAAAGCTTGATGTTTTAACCATTACTACATATCCCAATGGTTGGAGGGGTTAACTCATTAATCATGTAAAAACGGTACTATATCATAAGTCTCATTTAGACCATACGGTGAAAGGTTGTTTAATTTATGGATCCAAAAGGTTTCTCTCTTGCTCAATTGTTTCAGGACATCTCCTCCCCTTTCTGTCAGTACAACATGTTCTAATGCTTTGAACGAGAATTTATCCAAGGAAGAATTACAACATTTAATAAAGTGTCTGGGGACACTGTGATTAACCAATTTGTTGACAATACTACGTACATGCTCCAATATTCTTAATTTCAACTGGCGTTTCGTTTTTCCTATATATCTAGCCCCACATCCACACTGTAGCATATAAATAACACATGTTGTCTGACAATTAATAAATCCCTTTATGTCCCATGATTCCATGTTGTCTGTACTCCAAATCTTTTTTTTATCTTTGCTTACATATTTACATACTTTGCACTTATTACAAGGGAAACAACCATTTATATTATCCAACCATAAATTTTCTTTTACTGTTTTTAATTTAGTTGGTGCCAGCTTATTTTTTAAAGTGGTCGCTCGTCTAAAGACCAGTTGTGGCTTCTGAGGTAGTATTTTATTCAAAACGGGGTCTAATTTTAGCACATCCCAATGTTTATTAATAATATCCCTTATCTCTCGATTTTTGGAGTTATATCCTGTAATAAACGGAATAAAAGTATTATCCTTTGGTTTCTTATCTTTATATCTTAGTAGATCACACCTATTCATATTTCTAACCTTTTCTTTACATACAGAAATAAGTTTATCCGGGTACTGCTTTTCCAAAAATCTTTCTTCATATTTAGAAGCTTGTTCATCAAACTTAGCTATATTGGTACAATTACGTCTAATTCTAATGAACTGTGACAGTGGAATATTATCAACCCAGTTTCTTAAGTGGCAGCTTCCGTAGTGTATATAATTGTTACTGTCCACTTCCTTAATATGTGTATAAGTTTCGATTTTATCTCCACACACCCATTTACTTGTATCCAACACCAGGTCTAAATACTCTATTTTTTCCCTCTGGAAATTAGACGTAAACTTTAGATTATATGTATTAGAGTTTAGGTTATCTAAAAAGATTTCAAACGATTCCTTATCACCTTGCCACACTATTAGCACATCATCTATGTACCGTTTATATAATTTAATATTATCTTTAAACATAGTATTAGTTTCTATGGCCTCCTCCTCCCATTTACCAAGATATAAATTGGCGAAACTAGGGGCATATGGCGTCCCCATCGCTGTCCCGTGTTGCTGGATATAAAACTGATTATTAAATAAAAAATAATTATTTTTCAAAACAAACATAATACAGTCAAGAATGAATTCTCTTAATTGACAGCTAACAGTTTCATCTCTCTCCAGAAAATGATGGACGGCTTCTATCCCTTTCTGATGGGGTATACTCGTGTACAAAGACTCTACGTCTATTGTACACCAGTGATAACCATCCTTCCATTCAAATGCATCCAAACAATTCAATACAGATGTAGAATCCTTTAAATAGGAATTAAGTCCGCTCACATACTTTTTAATATATATGTCCACAAATTCTGACAATCTTGCAGTGGCGGACTCCATTCCGGAGATTATTGGCCGCCCAGGAGGCTTTTCTAATCTTTTATGGATCTTAGGCAGTTGATAAAATTGAGCTATCCTTGGATGTGGGTTAAAAATATAATTAAATTCTTCTCGATTAATGCAATCTCCCGCAATACCACCCTCCAAAAGAGACCTTAAATCATCTATAATCCTAGAACTCGGGTCACTCTCCAATTTAGCATATGTTACTTCATCCTGTAAAATTCTAAGCGACTCCTCCATATAATCTTGTTTATTTTGTACTACAATGCCCCCCCCTTTATCGGCCATTTTTATTATAACCCCATAATTATTTTCCAAGGTTTTTATTGCATTTCTCTCCCCTCTATCTAAATTATCAGATCCTTTCTTATTATCAGTACATAATTTTTTAAAATCTTTCTGTATTAAATTGGAAAAAGTTTCCACATAACTTCCCCGGGATTCTAAGGGATAATAAGTTGATTTAGGCTTTAATCCTGTTCTATTGATGTTCTCATCATTTCTAAGAATCGCTCCAGTTTTTAGATCATTTTTTAAAAAATGTCTCTTTAATGTTAAAGTGCGTATATACTTATTAGCATCAATAAATAGCTGAAAACTACTGGGCTCATTCTTAGGTGCAAACGATAACCCTTTGGATAATAATTTAATTTCATTAGTTGTCAATTTATATGTAGATAAATTAAAAATGCCAGTAGGGGCAATTAAACCTCCCTTATTATTTTGTTTATTCTTGCCTCCTCTCTGTCCTCTCTTACATCTTCTTGATTTTTTCTCTTTAAACCCGGACTGTTCAGGGATTTTTCTGGTGGATATTTTCTGTCTCTCCAATTGGTACCTCTCCGTAAAAAATATTGATTGGCATTATTAGGGGTTTCCAACGTCTTATATCTGTTAGATGTTTGTAACTCAAATCTCTCTTGCTGATAGGACCCTTTACCGTTTCTACTATAGGGTACCTTTTGCCAACCATTATTCCTATACGTACCCCCGAATTTCTCTCTGTCTTGTTTAAAATTCCAATTTCTTACTTTATCATTCCTATAATCATCAAGATCCCTCTTAAATTTTTTAACTTTAACCTCTATAGTTTCTTTCTCTGCTTTTTCCACCTTAGAATCAATGTCCCTTTTAATATCTTTAAATTCTTTCATATCCCTAACTGGTTCCATCTTAATCTCTAATTCAGCTATATCTCTATCAACTTCAAAAATCTCCCTTTTTCTCTCATGTATAATCAATTTCATTAATTCGTTAGAACAATTATCCAATATTTTGTACCAACAGTCTAAAAATTCTTTTCTCTCATTACCAAATGTTGGGGTTTTTGTAATTCTTAACCCACGCGGTATCCTTTCTGATTCTATATAATTTTCAAGCGTGGTAATTTCCCAACTAATTCTCATTTCTTTCATTAAAAGTTTCTCAGTTTGATTACACAATGAATCTAAATCACAATCTTTAGTATCAATTCTCTTATTTCCTAAAAAATCATTAAATCTTTTGTGACAATCTTCAAACCGTCTTATTCTCTTATCCATTTCAATAAATGAGTTATAGACCACACAAATTGGCACGGGAAGAACAATACAAACACTTAAAACAGAAATAGAACAGATAGCAACAAACCAGTTGGTTGAAAATAAACACGAATGCAGGGATGGTTGTGCTATCAATGTCCTTAAATTCACTGATTAGATCGTCCACAGTTCAAACGATGCAAGTGCTGGCACTCCAAAAGACAGCGTAACCACAGCTGTAATTTTCCAATGTGCACTAAAAGAGAGTGAAGGCGCACTCAATGAGCAAGTATAACAGGTAATTTATTACAATGATAAAAGCTCACATACATCTCGGATTAAAATAGCCGGCTCACGAACACATCCAAAGTGCCTCCGGATAGCAGCGTGTGAATTGTTCTCTGCCGCTCACTGCTATGTTTTCAGTGGGGGTTACGTCAGAGACTGGGTCCGCCCATGTCAGTCCCTTGTAGATACAAACTTCATATAACACTAATTTCTCTCTCTTTTATTATAGTTACTATTATGGAAGTTCATCGTTATAATTATATTTCCTTAATTTGTAAATGTGAAGTGATGTTTTTATGGTGATTGTTATAGAATTAGTTTTTTGGTGACATTTGTACTGGTTCTCTAATTAGGGTAATTGATTGAGCCGTTATAAATGGATAAACGTGTTAAAATGATTAAGTATACGTTTTAAAAGGCTGAACAGGAACGTTTTATTCTCTTAGTTAAATGATGAATATAATGCATATGTGTATAGATGCATTTTTAGACAGATGATCAAAGTGCTTACTGCATGAATTAGCTTAAACGAATAGTGTTTTATTAATTAATCAATTGGTATATGTGATATAAAAACATGAGTTGGAGTGATCGAGACCACACCCCCTGACGAAGTCCGGCAGTGACGAAACGCGTTGGGCGTGGCCGGGAAGGACGGCTCTGAGTGATCGGAGTTTGTTGCGGAGTCCACAAGCATACACGCTGACGAGACCATCTGATGATTGAGCGGCAGAGAACAATTCACACGCTGCTATCCGGAGGCACTTTGGATGTGTTCGTGAGCCGGCTATTTTAATCCGAGATGTATGTGAGCTTTTATCATTGTAATAAATTACCTGTTATACTTGCTCATTGAGTGCGCCTTCACTCTCTTTTAGTGCACATTGGAAAATTACAGCTGTGGTTACGCTGTCTTTTGGAGTGCCAGCACTTGCATCGTTTGAACTGTGGACGATCTAATCAGTGAATTTAAGGACATTGATAGCACAACCATCCCTGCATTCGTGTTTATTTTCAACCAACTGGTTTGTTGCTATCTGTTCTATTTCTGTTTTAAGTGTTTGTATTGTTCTTCCCGTGCCAATTTGTGTGGTCTATAACTCATTTATTGAAATGGATAAGAGAATAAGACGGTTTGAAGATTGTCACAAAAGATTTAATGATTTTTTAGGAAATAAGAGAATTGATACTAAAGATTGTGATTTAGATTCATTGTGTAATCAAACTGAGAAACTTTTAATGAAAGAAATGAGAATTAGTTGGGAAATTACCACGCTTGAAAATTATATAGAATCAGAAAGGATACCGCGTGGGTTAAGAATTACAAAAACCCCAACATTTGGTAATGAGAGAAAAGAATTTTTAGACTGTTGGTACAAAATATTGGATAATTGTTCTAACGAATTAATGAAATTGATTATACATGAGAGAAAAAGGGAGATTTTTGAAGTTGATAGAGATATAGCTGAATTAGAGATTAAGATGGAACCAGTTAGGGATATGAAAGAATTTAAAGATATTAAAAGGGACATTGATTCTAAGGTGGAAAAAGCAGAGAAAGAAACTATAGAGGTTAAAGTTAAAAAATTTAAGAGGGATCTTGATGATTATAGGAATGATAAAGTAAGAAATTGGAATTTTAAACAAGACAGAGAGAAATTCGGGGGTACGTATAGGAATAATGGTTGGCAAAAGGTACCCTATAGTAGAAACGGTAAAGGGTCCTATCAGCAAGAGAGATTTGAGTTACAAACATCTAACAGATATAAGACGTTGGAAACCCCTAATAATGCCAATCAATATTTTTTACGGAGAGGTACCAATTGGAGAGACAGAAAATATCCACCAGAAAAATCCCTGAACAGTCCGGGTTTAAAGAGAAAAAATCAAGAAGATGTAAGAGAGGACAGAGAGGAGGCAAGAATAAACAAAATAAGAAGGGAGGTTTAATTGCCCCTACTGGCATTTTTAATTTATCTACATATAAATTGACAACTAATTAAATTAAATTATTATCCAAAGGGTTATCGTTTGCACCTAAGAATGAGCCCAGTAGTTTTCAGCTATTTATTGATGCTAATAAGTATATACGCACTTTAACATTAAAGAGACATTTTTTAAAAAATGATCTAAAAACTGGAGCGATTCTTAGAAATGATGAGAACATCAATAGAACAGGATTAAAGCCTAAATCAACTTATTATCCCTTAGAATCCCGGGGAAGTTATGTGGAAACTTTTTCCAATTTAATACAGAAAGATTTTAAAAAATTATGTACTGATAATAAGAAAGGATCTGATAATTTAGATAGAGGGGAGAGAAATGCAATAAAAACCTTGGAAAATAATTATGGGGTTATAATAAAAATGGCCGATAAAGGGGGGGGCATTGTAGTACAAAATAAACAAGATTATATGGAGGAGTCGCTTAGAATTTTACAGGATGAAGTAACATATGCTAAATTGGAGAGTGACCCGAGTTCTAGGATTATAGATGATTTAAGGTCTCTTTTGGAGGGTGGTATTGCGGGAGATTGCATTAATCGAGAAGAATTTAATTATATTTTTAACCCACATCCAAGGATAGCTCAATTTTATCAACTGCCTAAGATCCATAAAAGATTAGAAAAGCCTCCTGGGCGGCCAATAATCTCCGGAATGGAGTCCGCCACTGCAAGATTGTCAGAATTTGTGGACATATATATTAAAAAGTATGTGAGCGGACTTAATTCCTATTTAAAGGATTCTACATCTGTATTGAATTGTTTGGATGCATTTGAATGGAAGGATGGTTATCACTGGTGTACAATAGACGTAGAGTCTTTGTACACGAGTATACCCCATCAGAAAGGGATAGAAGCCGTCCATCATTTTCTGGAGAGAGATGAAACTGTTAGCTGTCAATTAAGAGAATTCATTCTTGACTGTATTATGTTTGTTTTGAAAAATAATTATTTTTTATTTAATAATCAGTTTTATATCCAGCAACACGGGACAGCGATGGGGACGCCATATGCCCCTAGTTTCGCCAATTTATATCTTGGTAAATGGGAGGAGGAGGCCATAGAAACTAATACTATGTTTAAAGATAATATTAAATTATATAAACGGTACATAGATGATGTGCTAATAGTGTGGCAAGGTGATAAGGAATCGTTTGAAATCTTTTTAGATAACCTAAACTCTAATACATATAATCTAAAGTTTACGTCTAATTTCCAGAGGGAAAAAATAGAGTATTTAGACCTGGTGTTGGATACAAGTAAATGGGTGTGTGGAGATAAAATCGAAACTTATACACATATTAAGGAAGTGGACAGTAACAATTATATACACTACGGAAGCTGCCACTTAAGAAACTGGGTTGATAATATTCCACTGTCACAGTTCATTAGAATTAGACGTAATTGTACCAATATAGCTAAGTTTGATGAACAAGCTTCTAAATATGAAGAAAGATTTTTGGAAAAGCAGTACCCGGATAAACTTATTTCTGTATGTAAAGAAAAGGTTAGAAATATGAATAGGTGTGATCTACTAAGATATAAAGATAAGAAACCAAAGGATAATACTTTTATTCCGTTTATTACAGGATATAACTCCAAAAATCGAGAGATAAGGGATATTATTAATAAACATTGGGATGTGCTAAAATTAGACCCCGTTTTGAATAAAATACTACCTCAGAAGCCACAACTGGTCTTTAGACGAGCGACCACTTTAAAAAATAAGCTGGCACCAACTAAATTAAAAACAGTAAAAGAAAATTTATGGTTGGATAATATAAATGGTTGTTTCCCTTGTAATAAGTGCAAAGTATGTAAATATGTAAGCAAAGATAAAAAAAAGATTTGGAGTACAGACAACATGGAATCATGGGACATAAAGGGATTTATTAATTGTCAGACAACATGTGTTATTTATATGCTACAGTGTGGATGTGGGGCTAGATATATAGGAAAAACGAAACGCCAGTTGAAATTAAGAATATTGGAGCATGTACGTAGTATTGTCAACAAATTGGTTAATCACAGTGTCCCCAGACACTTTATTAAATGTTGTAATTCTTCCTTGGATAAATTCTCGTTCAAAGCATTAGAACATGTTGTACTGACAGAAAGGGGAGGAGATGTCCTGAAACAATTGAGCAAGAGAGAAACCTTTTGGATCCATAAATTAAACACCCTTTCACCGTATGGTCTAAATGAGACTTATGATATAGTACCGTTTTTACATGATTAATGAGTTAACCCCTCCAACCATTGGGATATGTAGTAATGGTTAAAACATCAAGCTTTTTGAGAAGAATGAAGCTGATTTATTAAAATGAGTGGTCATTTATGTTAGTGATTTGTTCACTATGACTGTTATTTCCTCCGTATTATGTCTCTTTTAAGTATCGAATGTTAGCTTATAAATAATTTTTTCAGTATCCGTTTAATATGAGTTGGATGTGGATGGATTAGGTGCAATTTTATTGTAACCGGTGTCTGCTGTGACTCCACTGGGCTCGTCGGTCTGATCAATTTGCCGGTGCGGCTTCCGGCAGCTGTACCTGTACTGTGAGAAGACTATGTTTTCAGTGGGGGTTACGTCAGAGACTGGGTCCGCCCATGTCAGTCCCTTGTAGATACAAACTTCATATAACACTAATTTCTCTCTCTTTTATTATAGTTACTATTATGGAAGTTCATCGTTATAATTATATTTCCTTAATTTGTAAATGTGAAGTGATGTTTTTATGGTGATTGTTATAGAATTAGTTTTTTGGTGACATTTGTACTGGTTCTCTAATTAGGGTAATTGATTGAGCCGTTATAAATGGATAAACGTGTTAAAATGATTAAGTATACGTTTTAAAAGGCTGAACAGGAACGTTTTATTCTCTTAGTTAAATGATGAATATAATGCATATGTGTATAGATGCATTTTTAGACAGATGATCAAAGTGCTTACTGCATGAATTAGCTTAAACGAATAGTGTTTTATTAATTAATCAATTGGTATATGTGATATAAAAACATGAGTTGGAGTGATCGAGACCACACCCCCTGACGAAGTCCGGCAGTGACGAAACGCGTTGGGCGTGGCCGGGAAGGACGGCTCTGAGTGATCGGAGTTTGTTGCGGAGTCCACAAGCATACACGCTGACGAGACCATCTGATGATTGAGCGGCAGAGAACAATTCACACGCTGCTATCCGGAGGCACTTTGGATGTGTTCGTGAGCCGGCTATTTTAATCCGAGATGTATGTGAGCTTTTATCATTGTAATAAATTACCTGTTATACTTGCTCATTGAGTGCGCCTTCACTCTCTTTTAGTGCACATTGGAAAATTACAGCTGTGGTTACGCTGTCTTTTGGAGTGCCAGCACTTGCATCGTTTGAACTGTGGACGATCTAATCAGTGAATTTAAGGACATTGATAGCACAACCATCCCTGCATTCGTGTTTATTTTCAACCAACTGGTTTGTTGCTATCTGTTCTATTTCTGTTTTAAGTGTTTGTATTGTTCTTCCCGTGCCAATTTGTGTGGTCTATAACTCATTTATTGAAATGGATAAGAGAATAAGACGGTTTGAAGATTGTCACAAAAGATTTAATGATTTTTTAGGAAATAAGAGAATTGATACTAAAGATTGTGATTTAGATTCATTGTGTAATCAAACTGAGAAACTTTTAATGAAAGAAATGAGAATTAGTTGGGAAATTACCACGCTTGAAAATTATATAGAATCAGAAAGGATACCGCGTGGGTTAAGAATTACAAAAACCCCAACATTTGGTAATGAGAGAAAAGAATTTTTAGACTGTTGGTACAAAATATTGGATAATTGTTCTAACGAATTAATGAAATTGATTATACATGAGAGAAAAAGGGAGATTTTTGAAGTTGATAGAGATATAGCTGAATTAGAGATTAAGATGGAACCAGTTAGGGATATGAAAGAATTTAAAGATATTAAAAGGGACATTGATTCTAAGGTGGAAAAAGCAGAGAAAGAAACTATAGAGGTTAAAGTTAAAAAATTTAAGAGGGATCTTGATGATTATAGGAATGATAAAGTAAGAAATTGGAATTTTAAACAAGACAGAGAGAAATTCGGGGGTACGTATAGGAATAATGGTTGGCAAAAGGTACCCTATAGTAGAAACGGTAAAGGGTCCTATCAGCAAGAGAGATTTGAGTTACAAACATCTAACAGATATAAGACGTTGGAAACCCCTAATAATGCCAATCAATATTTTTTACGGAGAGGTACCAATTGGAGAGACAGAAAATATCCACCAGAAAAATCCCTGAACAGTCCGGGTTTAAAGAGAAAAAATCAAGAAGATGTAAGAGAGGACAGAGAGGAGGCAAGAATAAACAAAATAAGAAGGGAGGTTTAATTGCCCCTACTGGCATTTTTAATTTATCTACATATAAATTGACAACTAATGAAATTAAATTATTATCCAAAGGGTTATCGTTTGCACCTAAGAATGAGCCCAGTAGTTTTCAGCTATTTATTGATGCTAATAAGTATATACGCACTTTAACATTAAAGAGACATTTTTTAAAAAATGATCTAAAAACTGGAGCGATTCTTAGAAATGATGAGAACATCAATAGAACAGGATTAAAGCCTAAATCAACTTATTATCCCTTAGAATCCCGGGGAAGTTATGTGGAAACTTTTTCCAATTTAATACAGAAAGATTTTAAAAAATTATGTACTGATAATAAGAAAGGATCTGATAATTTAGATAGAGGGGAGAGAAATGCAATAAAAACCTTGGAAAATAATTATGGGGTTATAATAAAAATGGCCGATAAAGGGGGGGGCATTGTAGTACAAAATAAACAAGATTATATGGAGGAGTCGCTTAGAATTTTACAGGATGAAGTAACATATGCTAAATTGGAGAGTGACCCGAGTTCTAGGATTATAGATGATTTAAGGTCTCTTTTGGAGGGTGGTATTGCGGGAGATTGCATTAATCGAGAAGAATTTAATTATATTTTTAACCCACATCCAAGGATAGCTCAATTTTATCAACTGCCTAAGATCCATAAAAGATTAGAAAAGCCTCCTGGGCGGCCAATAATCTCCGGAATGGAGTCCGCCACTGCAAGATTGTCAGAATTTGTGGACATATATATTAAAAAGTATGTGAGCGGACTTAATTCCTATTTAAAGGATTCTACATCTGTATTGAATTGTTTGGATGCATTTGAATGGAAGGATGGTTATCACTGGTGTACAATAGACGTAGAGTCTTTGTACACGAGTATACCCCATCAGAAAGGGATAGAAGCCGTCCATCATTTTCTGGAGAGAGATGAAACTGTTAGCTGTCAATTAAGAGAATTCATTCTTGACTGTATTATGTTTGTTTTGAAAAATAATTATTTTTTATTTAATAATCAGTTTTATATCCAGCAACACGGGACAGCGATGGGGACGCCATATGCCCCTAGTTTCGCCAATTTATATCTTGGTAAATGGGAGGAGGAGGCCATAGAAACTAATACTATGTTTAAAGATAATATTAAATTATATAAACGGTACATAGATGATGTGCTAATAGTGTGGCAAGGTGATAAGGAATCGTTTGAAATCTTTTTAGATAACCTAAACTCTAATACATATAATCTAAAGTTTACGTCTAATTTCCAGAGGGAAAAAATAGAGTATTTAGACCTGGTGTTGGATACAAGTAAATGGGTGTGTGGAGATAAAATCGAAACTTATACACATATTAAGGAAGTGGACAGTAACAATTATATACACTACGGAAGCTGCCACTTAAGAAACTGGGTTGATAATATTCCACTGTCACAGTTCATTAGAATTAGACGTAATTGTACCAATATAGCTAAGTTTGATGAACAAGCTTCTAAATATGAAGAAAGATTTTTGGAAAAGCAGTACCCGGATAAACTTATTTCTGTATGTAAAGAAAAGGTTAGAAATATGAATAGGTGTGATCTACTAAGATATAAAGATAAGAAACCAAAGGATAATACTTTTATTCCGTTTATTACAGGATATAACTCCAAAAATCGAGAGATAAGGGATATTATTAATAAACATTGGGATGTGCTAAAATTAGACCCCGTTTTGAATAAAATACTACCTCAGAAGCCACAACTGGTCTTTAGACGAGCGACCACTTTAAAAAATAAGCTGGCACCAACTAAATTAAAAACAGTAAAAGAAAATTTATGGTTGGATAATATAAATGGTTGTTTCCCTTGTAATAAGTGCAAAGTATGTAAATATGTAAGCAAAGATAAAAAAAAGATTTGGAGTACAGACAACATGGAATCATGGGACATAAAGGGATTTATTAATTGTCAGACAACATGTGTTATTTATATGCTACAGTGTGGATGTGGGGCTAGATATATAGGAAAAACGAAACGCCAGTTGAAATTAAGAATATTGGAGCATGTACGTAGTATTGTCAACAAATTGGTTAATCACAGTGTCCCCAGACACTTTATTAAATGTTGTAATTCTTCCTTGGATAAATTCTCGTTCAAAGCATTAGAACATGTTGTACTGACAGAAAGGGGAGGAGATGTCCTGAAACAATTGAGCAAGAGAGAAACCTTTTGGATCCATAAATTAAACACCCTTTCACCGTATGGTCTAAATGAGACTTATGATATAGTACCGTTTTTACATGATTAATGAGTTAACCCCTCCAACCATTGGGATATGTAGTAATGGTTAAAACATCAAGCTTTTTGAGAAGAATGAAGCTGATTTATTAAAATGAGTGGTCATTTATGTTAGTGATTTGTTCACTATGACTGTTATTTCCTCCGTATTATGTCTCTTTTAAGTATCGAATGTTAGCTTATAAATAATTTTTTCAGTATCCGTTTAATATGAGTTGGATGTGGATGGATTAGGTGCAATTTTATTGTAACCGGTGTCTGCTGTGACTCCACTGGGCTCGTCGGTCTGATCAATTTGCCGGTGCGGCTTCCGGCAGCTGTACCTGTACTGTGAGAAGACTATGTTTTCAGTGGGGGTTACGTCAGAGACTGGGTCCGCCCATGTCAGTCCCTTGTAGATACAAACTTCATATAACACTAATTTCTCTCTCTTTTATTATAGTTACTATTATGGAAGTTCATCGTTATAATTATATTTCCTTAATTTGTAAATGTGAAGTGATGTTTTTATGGTGATTGTTATAGAATTAGTTTTTTGGTGACATTTGTACTGGTTCTCTAATTAGGGTAATTGATTGAGCCGTTATAAATGGATAAACGTGTTAAAATGATTAAGTATACGTTTTAAAAGGCTGAACAGGAACGTTTTATTCTCTTAGTTAAATGATGAATATAATGCATATGTGTATAGATGCATTTTTAGACAGATGATCAAAGTGCTTACTGCATGAATTAGCTTAAACGAATAGTGTTTTATTAATTAATCAATTGGTATATGTGATATAAAAACATGAGTTGGAGTGATCGAGACCACACCCCCTGACGAAGTCCGGCAGTGACGAAACGCGTTGGGCGTGGCCGGGAAGGACGGCTCTGAGTGATCGGAGTTTGTTGCGGAGTCCACAAGCATACACGCTGACGAGACCATCTGATGATTGAGCGGCAGAGAACAATTCACACGCTGCTATCCGGAGGCACTTTGGATGTGTTCGTGAGCCGGCTATTTTAATCCGAGATGTATGTGAGCTTTTATCATTGTAATAAATTACCTGTTATACTTGCTCATTGAGTGCGCCTTCACTCTCTTTTAGTGCATATATATATATATATATATATATATTCTTTTATATGTGTTTATTTTCACCTGGCACACATTTATTTACATGTGACCAGTATATTCTAGGCAGTTTTGAATTTTTGTGCCGAGTATAGTCTATAATTCTTATTTGATTATCCTTTTTTAGATTTGTTCATAACTTATTCATAGACTATAATCAGCAGCGCAATATTCACTCTCCATTCAAGCTTGTCTTAACCTATGCCGAATGAATTATCTTTGGGCATAATACTCACAGGTGTCCACGTATAGGAGAATGCATGTTTGACTTGTATTTTGCCTACAAATCTACCTGACGCTTTATATTATTTATTTATTTATTTATTTATTTATGTGTTTGGTTTTTTACTCCCACTAAATCTAATAATAATTAGCTAAATTGCATAAGGTATAACTCCTTCTACATTTTTCTTCTTGGCTTACTATCTTTCTGTGGACTCTCATCCACGATCCAGGGTGCACAACGCCGCAACAGTGGTACTTGTTGCACCTTGCCTAACGTGGAAAGTAGATCCACACATTTATACTGTTCTCTCCCTTCTTTTTGTTTAATCTCCAAAATTCTACCATTCATATATAGGTGCACTCTCATTGGTAGATAGCCTCTCTACTATCATACCACGCTGCTAATGCCCGATCTCATCCGATCTTGGAAGCCAAAGAGCATTGGGCTGGGTCAGTACCTTGAGAGGAGACTCCCTGGGAATACCCGATGTTGTAGAGTAGGAATTATTCCCCTTTTCTTGAAGGGTGGACACCAACAGCAGTATCACCACTGATCTCTTTCTTCCTTTCTTTTCTTTTCCTTATATTCCTAACAAGCATCAGGCTATGTTAATGTATCCAACACATTTTTAGTACATGCATATGTGGATTAACTGGTGACCAGCAAAGTGTATGGTATTAACCCAATTGAAGTGGTCCCCACAAGACACAAAATTGACCTCTTTTTTGGTCTCATCAATACAGAATGTCTGTACTGGTCAGGAGAAACGAGTGTTAGACAATCAGGTGTCTACAGCCTTTCTAATCACTCCTTTGTGAAAAACAGACCAGAACATTTTAACATTTTCTCACAAAAAATGTTCTCACAATTTCTTTATTTCACATTTTTTTTGATCCTAGATGGGTAATCATTTTAAATTTTGATTAATAAACTTATGTTTTAAATATATTCTCTTGACCAATAACTGAAGAATTCTTCTTCCTTGCATAAGAGTGCGCCCACACAAGAACTTTCCCTCTCTCCCCTTGTTAGTATTTGTACTTTCTAGCTCTGGGCGCACCCAACTGGGACTACAATTGAAAGGTTTAAATTCTCTTTCCATGAATTATAATCGTCCACACTTGGTTTTCACTAATTAACAGTAATCCATCCCAGACCAGTGCCCGGTCATCCTTTTTTTTGTCGCAGCATACAGGACCAGTCTACTTTTATTTTAACAACAGCACCCCTGATTTTTTTACAGCATAAATGGCCAGTGTAAGTTTTTAAAAAGCAGCACCCCTATATTTTTACAGCATACAGGACCAGTGTGCTTTTATTTTAACAATAGCACCCCTGAATTTTTACAGCATAGAGGGCCAGTATAATATTGTAACAGCAGCATCCCTGTATTTTCACAGCAAACATGACCAGTGTGCTTTTATTTAACAACAGCACCCCTGAATTTTTACAGTATACAGGGCCAGTGTAATATTTAAACAGCAGCACCCCTATATTTTTACAGCATACAGGACTAGTGTGCTTTTATTTTAACAACAGAAGCACTGCTGAATTTTTACATCATAGTAGACTGGGCGAGCCCCCCTGTATTTTTACAGCATACATGACCAGTGTTCTTTTATTTAACAACAGCACCCCTGAATTTTTACAGCATACAGGGCCAGTTTAATATTTAAACAGCAGCACCCCTGCATTTTTACAGCATACAGGACTAGTGTGCTTTTATTTTAACAACTGCACCCCTTAATTTTTACAGCATACAGGGCCAGTGTAATATTTTAACAGCAGAACTCTTGTATTTTTACAGCATACAGGACCAGTGTACTTTTATTTTAAGAACTACACCCCTGAATTTTTACAGCATACAGGGCCAGCGTAATATTTTAACAACAGCCCACTGAATTTTTACATCATACAGGACCAGTGTGTATTTATTTTAACAACAGCAGCACCTCTGAATTTTTACAGCATAATAGACTGGGCCAGCACCCCTGTATTTTCACAGCATACAGGATCAACGTGCTTTTATATTAACAACAACACCCCTGAATTTTTAAAGCATACAGGGCCAGTGTAATATATTAACTGCAGCACCCTTGTAATTTTACAGCATACAGGACAAGTGTGCTTTTTTTAACAAATGCACCCCTGGATTTTCACAGCATACAGGGCCAGTGTAATATTTTAACAGCAGAACTCCTGTATTTTTACAGCATACAGGACCAGTGTACTTTTATTTTAACAACTACACCCCTGAATTTTTACAGCATATAGGGCCACATAATATTTTAACAACAGCACCTCTGAATTTTTACAGCATACAGGACCAGTGTGTATTTATTTTAACAACAGCAGCACCTCTGAATTTTTACAGCATACAAGACTGGGCCACCACCCCTGTATTTTCACAGCATACAGGACCAATGTGCTTTTATTTTAACAATAACACCCCTGAATTTTTAAATCATACAGGGCCAGTGTGATATATTAAGAGCAGCACCCTTGTATTTTTACAGCATACAGGACCAGTGTGCTTTTATTTTAAAAACAGCACCACTGAATTTTTACAGCATACAGGAGGACAGTGCCCCTGCCCCCTGTACAACACAGTGACAGCCAGGACAGCAACACACTTGTACAGCTGCAGCACCCCTAACAGCACATGAAACACCAGTGACAGCCTGGGCAGTCATGACAGTACTCCTAACAGCACAGGTACACCAAAGTGACAGGAGCAGCACCCCTACAGAGCACACACTGACCCCACCCAACACCACCACCCACAGAGAGACAGAGGTCTGTCTCCCACTCTCTAAGTCTGGAGTGAAAATGGTGGTGATGTGCGGTTGTTTATATGGAATCCAAAACTCATGAGAATCCGACAGCAGGATGATGACGTTTTGCCTTGTTCTTGTTTCCGAGTCTGACGGGAAGACCTGAGCCGGACTCGGATCCAGGCTCGAAGCGCGACGTTCGGGGGGTTTTGGTTCTCTGAGAGCCAAACCCTCTCATCTCTAGTATTATGTAAATGAAATAGTCTTTATGTGTCTGGAAAGTGTAATTAATAAGTTCAATTTTATTGAAATAACTGAATACTGTACTGAAGCAGCTCCAAAATTATAGTAGAAATGAAACACAACAGAAAACCAAAACCTAATTCCATCACAAATGTGAATCTGCATGCAATCAAGTAATACAATTAATTCTCAACAATTTATTAATGTATATAATAATGTTATAACTACTATATGTGACTGCTATTATGCAGTCAGATGTAGCAGCCAATTGTAATCAGCATCTGTTCCTTATTTGCACCAGTAGTCCAGCCAGTGGTGAAAGTAGTGTGGTAAGAAATATGGTGTTGGTATGCAGTATCACCAGCCCACCACCGGCACCGCAGGATGCAGGGTCTCTGTCTGCAATGAGCATGCAACCCCTGGCAATGAACAAGACACCCCTAACAATAAGCATGTAACACCTGGCAATGAGCAAGAACCCCCTGGCAATGAGCATGTAGGGCGGTAAGTCCTACTAGAGGCATTATGTGTTTAAGCAACACTAGTGGGGCATTATGCATGTAAGTGACACTAGTGGGGCATTGTGTGTGTAAGTGGCACTACAGGGAGCATTGGGGGTAATTCCAAGTTGATCGCAGCAGGAAATTTTTTAGCAGTTGGGCAAAACCATGTGCACTGCAGGGGAGGCAGATATAACATTTGCATAGAGAGTTAGATTTGGGTGGGTTATTTTGTGTCTGTGCAGGGTAAATACTGGCTGTTTATTTTTACACTGCAATTTAGATTGCAGATTGAAGTCACCACACCCAAATCTAACTCTCTCTGCAAATGTTATATCTGCCTCCCCTGCAGTGCACATGGTTTTGCCCAACTGCTAAAA
The DNA here is from genome assembly GCF_028390025.1 of Pseudophryne corroboree. NCBI lineage: Eukaryota > Metazoa > Chordata > Amphibia > Anura > Myobatrachidae > Pseudophryne > Pseudophryne corroboree. The sequence continues at coordinate 137,700,294 of NC_086447.1, forward strand.
ATATTCCTGCTGTGATCAACTTGGAATTACCCCCATTATGCATGTAAGAAGCACTGCAGGGAGCGTTATGCATGTAAGCGGCACTACAGGAGGCATATGCATGTAAGCAGCACAGCAGGGAGCATTATGCCTGTAAGTGGCCACTGCATGTATAGCATTACCTAGAAGTGCCGGGAATGCTGGCGCTGCCAGGATAAGATTCAGAAAGTTGCATCTTTTTCTATTAAACCCATGGCAGCAAGTATATAGAAGCCTTACTGTGGGGCATAATTTGTAAGGGGCATTTTTGTGTGTGGGACATAAAATGGTGCCAGTGGCATAACTGTGTGTGGCATAATATGTAATAGGCATTACGGTGTGTGGTATAATATGTAAGGCATTACGGTGTGTGGCATAATGTGTAATGGGCATTACAGTGTGTGGCATAATGTGTAATGGGCATTAAGGTGTCTGGCACAATGTGTAATAAGCATTACCATGTGTGGCATAATGTGTAATAAGCATTATGGTGTGTGGCATAATGTGTAATGGACATTACGGTGTTTGGCATAATGTGGCAATGCCCCTATTGTCATGTAGCCACTCCCCTAGTTCCGTGTGACCACATCCCCCATGCCATGTGACCACGTCCCACATGCCATGTGACCACACCCATTTTTACTATCAGTACCACTAATAAAAAAATTCTACTTGCACCACTGAGTCCAGCTATTGTAGGTATTCCTTCTACTGATCTATATATATCAATGTGAAAGCCCTAACTGACTGACTGACTCATCACTAATTCTCTTACTTCCCGATTAATTAGGAAGCTGAAATTTAACATACAGTAGGAAATCTTCAGGTGGGAATAGGAAAATTACACAATTAGAATCTTAACAAACCTCCCCTAAGTGGATGAAAAGGGGGTTGACATAATGATGTCATCACCGATGCTTGGCCTGCGTTGCGTGAACGATAAAGGCCAAATGGACTATCGGATCAAAATTTGGATTGCACATCCAGTGTGTAGAATTTAATAAACTACAAAAATGTGAAAGCCCTCAAACACTCACTGACTGACTGATCACTAATGAAATTTAACATAGGTATTCTGTAGGTGGGAAAAAGGAAAATGTAATTACAATGTAATTAGAATTTTGAAAAAAACTTCCCCTAAGGGGATGAAAAGGGGGTTGACATAATGATATCAGCGGTGCATAGTGGCATCTCAAATTTACAGCTATATAGATTAGAGATGTGCGGCGGGCACTTTTCGTGTTTTGTGTTTTGGTTCTAATTCCACTTTCGTGTTTTGGCTTTGGCTTGATTTTGTCAAAACCACCCTTTCGTGTTTTGGTTTTGGTTATTAACCTCAATAACATTCATTTCTACTCATTTCCAGTCTACTCTGAACACCTCACACCTCACAATATTGTTTTTAGGCCTAAAAGTTGCACCGAGGTGGCTGTATGTATAAGCTAAGCGACACATGTGTGCGGCACAAACACCTAGCTCATCTAGGAGTGGCACTGCAGTTACACACACGATGGCATATTTAAAAAATAGGCCCCAAACAGCACATGATGCAAAGAAGAAAAAGAGGCGCAATGAGGTTGCTGTATGACTAAGCTAAGCGACACAAGTGTGCGGCACAAACACCTGGCCCATCTAGGAGTGGCACTGCAGTGTCAGACAGGATGGCACTTAAAAAAACTAGTCCTCAAACAGCACATTATGCAAAGAGGAAAAAGAGGTGGAAGTTGGAATTGTCCTTGGGCCCTCCCACCCACCCTTATGTTGTATAAACAGGACATACACACTTTAACAAACCAATCATTTCAGTGACAGGGTCTGCCACATGACTGTGGCTGAAATGACTGGTTGGTTTGGGCCCCCACCAAAAATGAAGCAATCAATCTCTCCTTGCACAAACTGGCACTACAGAGGCAAGATGTCGACCTCATCATCATCTTCCGATTCCTCGCCCCTTTCACTGTGTACATCCTCCTCACTGAGTATTAATATGTCCCCACTGGAATCCACCATCACAGGTCCCTGTGTACTTTCTGGAGGCAATTGCTGGTATAGGTCTTCCCGGAGGAATTTATAATTCATTTTGATGAACTTTATCTTCTCCACATTTAGTGGAAGTGACCTTCTACGCCGATCGCTGACAAGGTTACCGGCTACACTATACACTCTTTCGGAGTACACACTGGAGGGGGGGGGGGGAAACTTAGGTAAAGTAAAGCCAGTTTGTGCAAGGGCCTCCAAGTTGCCTCTTTTTCCTGCCAGTATACATACGGACTGTCTGACATGCCTACTTGGATGCTGTCACTCATATAATCCTCCACCATTCTTTCAATGGTGACAGAATCATATGCAGTGACAGAAGACATATCAGTAATCGTTGGCAGGTCCTTCAGTCCGGACCAGATGTCAGCTTTCGCTCCTGACTGCCCTGCATCACCGCCAGCGGGTGGGCTAGGAAATGTTATCCTTTTCCTTGCAGCCCCAGTGGTGGGAGAAATTGAAGGAGGAGCTGTTGACGGGTCACGTTCCGCTTGAGTTGACAATTTACTAACCAGCAGGTCTTTGCACATCTGCACACTTGTGTCTGCTGGAAAGAGAGATACAACATAAGCTTTAAGCCTAGGATTGAGCACGGTGGCCAAAATGTAGTGCTCTGATTTCAACAGATTGACCACCCTTGAATCCTGGTAAAGCGAATGAAGGGCTCCATCCACAAGTCTCACATACTTTGCGGAATCACTCCGTCTTAGCTCCTCCTTCAAGTTATCCAGCTGCTTCTGCAAAAGCCTGATGAGGGGAATGACCTGACTCAAGGTGGCAGTGTCTGAACTGACTTCACGTGTGGCAAGTTCGAAGGGTTGGAGTACCTTGCACAAGACAGAAATCATTCTCCACTGTGCTTGAGTCAGGTGCATTACCCCTCCTTTGCCTATATTATAGGTGGATGTATAGGCTTGAATGGCCTTTTGCTGCTCCTCCATCCTCTGAAGCATATAGAGTGTTGAATTCCACCTCGTTACCACCTCTTGCTTCAGTTGATGGCGGGGCAGGTTCAGTAATGTTTGCTGGTGCTCCAGTCTTCGGCACGCAGTGGCAGAATGACTAAAGTGGCCCGCAATTTTTCGGGCCACTGACAGCATCTCTTGCACACCCGTCATTTTTCAAAAAATTCTGCACCACCAAATTAATTGTATGTGCAAAACATGGGTCATGCTGGAATTTGCCCAGATGTAATGCACGCACAATATTGGTGGCGTTGTCCGATATCACAAATCCCCAGGAGAGTCCAATTGGGGTAAGTCATTCTGCGATGATGTTCCTCAGTTTCTGTAAGACGTTGTCAGCTGTGTGCCTCTTATGGCAAGTGGTGATACATAGCGTAGCCTGCCTAGGAACGAGTTGGCATTTGCGAGATGCTGCTACTGGTGCCGCTGCTGTTGTTTCTGCGGGAGGTCATACATCTACACAGTAGGCTGTTACAGTCATATAGTCCTTAGTCTGTCCTGTTCCACTTGTCCACATGTCCGTGGTTAAGTGGACACTGGATACAACCGCATTTTGTAGGACATTGGTGACTCTTTTTCAGACGTCTGTGTACGTTCTCGGTATCTCCTGCCTAGAGAAGTGGAACCTAGATGGGATTTTATACCGGGAACACACTATCTCCATCAATTCTCTCAGTACCACTGAACTAATGGTGGATAACGGATGCACGTCTAACACCAACATAGCTGTCAAGGCCTCAGTTATCCACTTTGCAAAAGGATGACTGCTGTCATATTTCATCTTCCTTACAAAGGACTGTTGGACAGTCAGTTGCTTACTGGAAGTAGTACAAGTGGTCTTCCGACTTCCCTTCTGGGATGACGATCGACTCCCAGCAGCATCAACAGCAGCGGCAGCAACAGCAGGCGTACCACTCAAGGATCCTACTGAGGAATCCCGGTTAGGAGAGGACTCCTCAGTCTTGACAGTGACATGGCCTGCAGGACTACGGACGTTCCTGACTGAGGAGGAAGTTGACGTTGAGGGAGTTGGTGGTGTGGCTTGCAGGAGCTTGGGTACAGGAGGAAGAAGGTATTTAGGTGTCAGTGGACTGCTTACACTCTTACCCAAAGTTTCACAACTTGAAATTGAATTCTGATGGATGCGCAGCAGGTGACGTATAAGGGAGGATGTTCCTAGGTGGTTAACATCCTTACCCCTACTTATTACAGATTGACAGAGGCAACAGATGGCTTGACACCTGTTGTACGGATTTGTGGAGAAATAATTCCACACCGAATAGGTGGCTTTTTTGGTAGTTTGCCCAGGCATCACAATGGGGTTCTTCGTCAAGGACAAGAGGTGTCTCCCCCGGTGCCAGATGTAACAAACCACATCACCATCATAATCCTCATCGTCAACTTCCTCCTCGGCGCCAGCAACACCCATATCCTCATCCTGGTGTACTTCAACAGTGATGTCTTCAATTTCAATATCAGGAACTGGACTGTGGGTGCTCCTTCCAGCACTTGCAGGGGGCGTACAAATGGTGGAAGGAGCCAACTCTTCCCATCCAGTGTTGGAAAGGTCAGGCATCGCAACTGCCGACACACTTGGACTTTCCTTGGGGATTTGTGATACCATCTCAGAACGCACAGTTCTTTTCTGTCCTCTTTCCAGCTTAACTCTTTTAATTTTTCTAGCGGGAGGATGAGGGCTTCCATCATCATGTGAAGCTGAACATCTAGCCATGAACATAGATCAGGGCCTCAGCCGTTCCTTGCCACTCTGTGTTGTAAATTGCATATCGGCAAGTTTACGATTCTACTCAGACAATTTAAATTCTTTTTTTGGTTCTTTTTACTGAACTTGGGCTTTTTGGATTTACATGCTCTCTACTATCACATTGGGCATCGGCCTTGGCAGACGACGTTAATGGCATTTCATCATCTATGTCATGGCTAATGGCAGCAGCTTGAGCACTAGGAGGAAGTGGTTCTTCTTGATCTTTCCCTATTTTCTCCTCAAAATTTTTGTTCTCCATTATTTTTTGGGAGTTATATAAGACAAAATGCGGCGCAGGAATGACTGGAATGACTGATGGACAGGACACTACCACTGGTCTGATGCAGCACAACAAGTTGTTATAATTATTATACTGCAGCAGTGGATATATATCAGCAGCGTATATCGCCACTGGAATGACTGATGAGACAGGACACTACCACTGGTCTGATGCAGCACAACAGGTTGTTGTTATAATTATTATACTGCAGCAGTGGACATATAGCAGCAGCGTATATAGTCACTGGAATGACTGATAAGACAGGACACTACCAAAGGTCTGATGCAGCACAACAGGTTGTTGTTATAATTATTATACTGCAGCAGTGGACATATAGCAGCAGCGTAAATCTTCACTGGAATGACTGATGAGACAGGACACTACCACTGGTCTGATGCAGCACAACAGGTTGTTGTTGTTATAATTATTATACTGCAGCAGTGGACATATAGCAGCAGCGTATATCGTCACTGGAATGACTGATGAGACAGGACACTACCACTGGTCTGATGTAGCACAACAGGTTGTTGTTATAATTATTATACTGCAACACTACCACTGGTCTGATGCAGCACAACAGGTTGTTGTTATAATTATTATACTGCAGCAGTGGACATATAGCAGCAGTGTATATCGTCACTGGAATGACTGATGAGACAGGACACTACCACTGGTCTGATGCAGCACAACAGGTTGTTGTTATAATTATTATACTGCAGCAGTGGACATATAGCAGCAGCGTATATAGTCACTGGAATGACTGATAAGACAGGACACTACCAAAGGTCTGATGCAGCACAACAGGTTGTTGTTATAATTATTATACTGCAGCAGTGGACATATAGCAGCAGCGTAAATCTTCACTGGAATGACTGATGAGACAGGACACTACCACTGGTCTGATGCAGCACAACAGGTTGTTGTTGTTATAATTATTATACTGCAGCAGTGGACATATAGCAGCAGCGTATATCGTCACTGGAATGACTGATGAGACAGGACACTACCACTGGTCTGATGTAGCACAACAGGTTGTTGTTATAATTATTATACTGCAACACTACCACTGGTCTGATGCAGCACAACAGGTTGTTGTTATAATTATTATACTGCAGCAGTGGACATATAGCAGCAGTGTATATCGTCACTGGAATGACTGATGAGACAGGACACTACCACTGGTCTGATGCAGCACAACAGGTTGTTGTTATAATTATTATACTGCAACACTACCACTGGTCTGATGCAGCACAACAGGTTGCTGTTGTTATAATTATTATACTGCAGCAGTGGACATATAGCAGCAGTGTATATCGTCACTGGAATGACTGATGAGACAGGACACTACCACTGGTCTGATGCAGCACAACAGGTTGTTGTTATAATTATTATACTGCAGCAGTGGACATATAGCAGCAGCTTATATCGTCACTGAAATGACTGATGAGACAGGACACTACCACTGGTCTGATGCAGCACAACAGGTTGTTGTTATAATTATTATACTGCAACACTACCACTGGTCTGATGCAGCACAACAGGTTGTTGTTATAAGCCGCTCATAACTTTATTGTGATTACATAAACCTTTTACTTAAGCTAGCTTATCACTAAATAAAACCACACCACACACTGAAATAAAGACACGGACACAGTAGCTGGAGTTAAAGGTCAGACAATGTTTATTAATCGCTGACCAACTCTTTAAACTAATAATTGAGGCCGAATTAGAATTGAATTGAATATATATTAAGTTTAGTTTGGAGGATGGCAAACAGAAAACCGCTGCCAAACACCAGCACCCGTCACCTAGATGACAAACCACCAAACCAAGGAGGGGAGTACACATACCCCGCCTCCTTCCCGCATAACCCGCATTGTGCTGGCCTTACCCCTCTTTCTCTGGCAAACGTTCGGTTCCCGCAGGGGAACGTCTAAATGTCCAACCGCAAGAAAAGGACACACCTGCCGTCCATTTAAAGAGGGAGCCCCACAATGACCACTTATGCCTGTGTGACAGCTGGTTGGCAGCGATTTCCCGCCAATCTGGCTTTCAGTAGCCCACAGCAAGAACAAAAAACGTAGACGCATTCTGGGAGGGCGGGCGGGCATAAACTGAAAGGCAAGAGGGAGTCTAGCAAGATGGCCACCCCCTATATACTAACCTAAGACCCTCCTCTTCATCCAGATGCACAACCCCTTAAACCAATAGGAAAAAACCAACCGGGAAAACTGATCTGCCTAGCAACTGCTTAGTCATTTAACAACCAATCACAAAAAGTTGATCGCTTATATGGCCTCAGGCTTATGCAGCCTTCAGCTTACCTAAGCCGCTCATAACTTTATTGTGATTACATAAACCTTTTACTTAAGCTAGCTTATCACTAAATAAAACCACACCACACACTGAAATAAAGACACGGACACAGTAGCTGGAGTTAAAGGTCAGACGATGTTTATTAATCGCTGACCAACTCTTTAAACTAATAATTGAGGCCGAATTAGAATTGAATTGAATATATATTAACTTTAGTTTGGAGGATGGCAAACAGAAAACCGCTGCCAAACACCAGCACCCGTCACCTAGATGACAAACCACCAAACCAAGGAGGGGAGTACACATACCCCGCCTCCTTCCCGCATAACCCGCATTGTGCTGGCCTTACCCCTCTTTCTCTGGCAAACGTTCGGTTCCCGCAGGGGAACGTCTAAATGTCCAACCGCAAGAAAAGGACACACCTGCCGTCCATTTAAAGAGGGAGCCCCACAATGACCACTTATGCCTGTGTGACAGCTGGTTGGCAGCGATTTCCCGCCACCAAGGTTTTCCAAACCGCCACCGCCATCCGCAAACAGAACCTTAACCAACCAGAAACTAACTAGCTCTAACAAAAAAGACCGAAAATATCTTCCAGAAAAAACTGCACTCCTTCCTGAGAAAGGTGAACCCCATCGTCTCTATAGAACTGCCTGTTCCGCAGCACCAGCAGAGGATGCTTAATTGCCACTCCGCCTATGGCCTTGACAAACAGAGACACCGTCGAGTTCACCTTTTTGCGTGCTTTCTCCAGCGCCGAGAAACGCACCGCACCACGCCAATGGAAACGGGGCACCATTTCCGACCAGACAATGCATACCCCAGGCCAGTGACAACGTATCGCCACCACATCCGCCTTTATAGACAAAATCAAGTCTATGCCTTTAACTCGGCCCAGATCATTACCACCCAGATGAATGATAATACAACTGGGGCGACCCCAGCGGCACTCCCTAGAAAAAAGGACGCGCAACAAATCACCCCATAACATGCCCCTAACACCTAACCATCTAAATTGCCGGGACCCAAAAATCTCAGTCGCCCTAGATGCCATGGGATGTTTCTCCGCCCAAAAAACATATGAATGACCAACCATCCATATGTGGTCTCCAAAATTGCTGACAGCTGTAAAAGAAAATATCCTAATGTCAGATTATGCACATAATCTGTAACTTAAACACAACGTAACCAATAAAACCCAAGTGAAGGAGAAAACTCAAAAAACCTCCCGTGGACCTTGGTAGAACAGCCAATTGAAATTAGGCCCCCTCGGAGGAAAAATTTTAAAAATTCGCTTCACACCCTCGATTCCTGAACGGTAAGCGTTCAAAAACCGACGAGTAAACACGTTTTTGGGTTAGCGCAACAGGCGCACTTATAACTTATCTATACGGACATAGGACTTATAGGAGGCCGACTTCCAGCGACCCAACTCCCGAATAGCCGCTGGTGATGAACCAGCGGCCGCCGCATGGGTAGCCGCCCCAATCCGAAAGGAATGAGTACCGAAGTCCGCCTCCTGCAAGCCCAACGCCGTCAAACATTTCTTGAACACCGATGAGAACTGAAACTTTGTCAGAGGGTCCAACTGCGCGTGCACCAGCAACTGGTTGCCCCCCGGAGGTCTTAACCGCACATACTCTTGCGTCAACCGCAGCGGGCAAACGCCCATACCTCCCTGAGCCTCCAAGGACAACCAGCGACCCCGACCTGTTTGATCTGTCTTGGACCGCACAATCCTACAGAGCAACAGGCCCTCCTGCAAGCGCACATTCTCGTAGAGCAGACCCGATTCCCGGGACGCCTTGCTGCTCGCCACTAGCTCGCTCACCCGAAAAGCCCCGAAAAAGGCAAGGGCATACGCGCTACTAAACAATGCCACCTCAAATTCCGAGGACGCAATCCGAGGTAGCACACGCAGCAATTCCGCTAGCAGCTGCAACGTTATAGGCCTACGTGAATCCGCAGGCGCCGGGTGCAACCTAGCCCAACCTTTCAGCGCTCTGGAAAGGACAAACGACCCCGTGGGGTCCGTTGTCCCGTGGAGTCGCGAGTGAAAGGCGATGCCCGCAAGGGCAGTAGCCATGGCCGCTTTTGACCTACCGTTTTGGTAATGATCCCAAACAAAGGTCAACAGGGCGTCGGCCGAGGACTCACCTGCTACCCCGTACCTACTCTGAAAGGCTGACCAATCCCGCCATGCAGCATCATACGCTTGTAGCGTAGAGGGAGCCAGTGCACACCTGGCCAACGCCGTTAGACCGCTTCGACCATCTGCCAGACAGAAGGTGGGCACTGTAACCCCTCTGCCTCCGCTCCCGGAACCAACGTCCTGAATTTGTCAAACTGGAACCGGGACAATGCATCCGCAATTCCATTGTCAACTCCAGGTACGTGGCGAGCCCTAAAATTAATATTGCGCTGCAAACAAACCAACACTAAATGCCTTAGCAATCGCAGCGCCTGCGGAGATGAGGAACGCTGGTTATTAATCGCATGCACTACCCCTAAGTTGTCGCAAAGAAACAAAATGTCCCTATTTGCGAACCGTCCGGCCCATAACTCAAGCGCCACTAAGATCGGGAACAATTCCAGCAGAAGCAGGTTCTTGGTAAACCCACGCGTTACCCAAGATGCCGGCCAGGCCGCAGCGCACCATGAGCCAGCGAAGAACGCGCCGAAACCTCGACTGCCTGAAGCATCCGTGAACAACTGCAGCTGCTTACTGGAACAACAAGGAGCGGGCCACAACACTTCCCTGTTGAAGGACACCAGGAACGAGACCCAAATCCGCAAATCATCCTTGATCTCGCGGGAAAGGTACACGGAGTGATTCTGTCGAACCGTCCCCGCGGTGGCCCGCTCAAGTTTGCGACAGAAAATCCTACCCATGGGGATAATCCGACACGCAAAATTGAGAGAACCAAGCAAGGACTGCACCTGTTTAAGCCGAACCCTGCGTTTTCCTAAACAGTCTGTAATCAAACCCAATAGTTTCCGCACCTTATCCTCGGGCAAGCGACAGCACCCCCCTACCGTGTCAATCTTGATACCTAAATAGCTAAGACAAGTGCAAGGACCCTCGCACTTATCCTGCGCAACCGGTACCCCTAAAGCGCAGAATAACGACCTGGCCACCGAGAGAATGTCCCCACAGACCGAACTGTCTCCGGGGCCTACAAAAAGAAAGTCATCCAGGTAGTGAGCCACCCCCATCTGCCCGGAGGCGGTCTGGACGCACCAGTGCAAAAACGTGCTAAAGCACTCAAAGTAGGCGCAGGAGACAGAGCAACCCATGGGGAGACACCGATCGACGTAGAATTCGCCCCCTATTTTGAAACCCAGAAACCGCAGGGAATCTGGGTGTAGCGGGAGTAGCCGAAAGGCCGACTCCACGTCCAATTTTGCCAACAGACTCCCCGGACCACAATCCCGCACTAATCGCAGCGCGTCGTCAAACGACTGATATCGAACTCTGCATTGGGCTTCCGGGATAGCGTCGTTGACCGACAGCCCCGGCGGGTGCGACAAGTGCTGTATCAAACGAAACTTACCTATGGCCTTCTTGGGCACTACCCCTACTGGGGAAATGCACAAGGAGGGCAACGGGGAAAGGGCGTAGGGCCCAGCCATGCGCCCCAGCCCAATCTCCCCGTCAACCTTCCGCCGGACTTCCTGCGGGAATTCCCGAGCCGATCTCAAATTCTGGCGTGCAACCACATACACCGAATCCGGGATTGGCAAACGAAAACCGTGCTGAAAGCCCTGCAAGAGAAACGATGCCGCCGACTCATCGGGGTACAAGGTAAGCCAGCGCTGCAACTCGGGAACTATAATCGGGGAGAAGGCCTTACTTGCCAATTCCACCTGCCTCGGTGGAAGCGGCAGGCTTACCGCCTGTCGCCGCGGTGCATTCCTTGGCCGGGTGACTGGCTCCGCACAACCTGCATGAGTGGCGAAAACGACAGCCCGTTCCTTTGCCGCATTTGCCGTCGTTGTAGGCAAAGCACTTGCCTTTTCCCGTCAATCGAGAAGCCACCGCCCCGGCCGCCCCGGGCTTCTTGGCCGTGACGTCCGGGGTGGGTTTGACCTGCTGCGTGACCTCCAACCACACCTCAACATCCTTAAAACCCGCGGGCAGGGTGGGGTTGCCATCCTGATTGCGACGAAACTTCTCGTCGTAATCCCGCCACGCGGAACCCTTGGATTTTAAGTACATATCGTGTACTAAAAACAAATATTTCACCAAGTTGGCATACTCCGCGGGACGCGATTCCGTGTAGCAAGCCATGAACACCAAAAACCCACGCAGCCACTGGTGAAAATTGCGAAACGCATTTTCCCCAATACCACCCGGTTTCTTGGCCGCGTCAAAACCCTGCCGCATTTCCTCTGTAAGGGTGAATATGTCTACATACTTCCCCTTACGTATTTTTTCCCGCATGCGCTTACGAACCCCTCTTGTCACTGCCGTGTTGGCGCAATGTACCATCTCGCCGTAACGGGGAGGGTCGGAGGGGACCACCTGCGCAGGAGTCGCCACCTTGTGCGCCTCCTTGGCCATTCGCCGCGCGATGAGCCTAGCTAATTTACGCGGGCGCCGCGGAGAGCCGGATGATACGCTGCTAGAAGACGAGCAACTACAAGTTGAAACGTGTAAAGGAATATTTAGCTCACCGGAGTTTGAAGGACCCGGAACCGCGTCGTCCGCTGCACCCGCCTCCGCTGATGGCCGTACCTCCACGTTCGCAGTCGCGCTTGTCCGTGACCTTCGCCTCGTGACGGGCGTAGCCCCTGAATTAGACGGAACCTGCAAGGGAGAAAAAAAGGGGACAACCGGCACCGGGGGAACCAGAACATCATTAACACTTGTCCGCAAATGCGGAGGCGGAGAGCCCGTCCCCCCGTTCCGTGGCGGATGGCCGCCCGGCAGCTGCAGGGAGGGGGCCCCCGCCGAGGTGTACCCGATCGACTGCGTAAAGGCTGACCCGCTCACTGCACCGAAACTCGCGGGGTAAGACGGCCGCCACGCCGTATGCGGCGGGCAGCCGCCCGCCCCCGCCCATCCGTATGACGCCGGAAGGAACTGAGGGGGCGCCGCGAGAGGGGGCCAACTCTGTGCCACCTGATACCCACCGCCCGGTGCTTGCCCTGACTGCAGGCCCGCAAAGGCCGGCAAGGGCACCGCGACTCGGGGGCCACCGACCGACCACGTGGACTGCACGCCGGCGCCCGCGCTGGCCCCGTGCGGGGAAAACTGTGTGCCGGACACCGTCATGAAGCCCATGGAAGGCATGCTGGCGGCTAAGGGGAATGCTGGAGCCGGAGGCCACGCAAAACCCCCGGGGAAGGACTGGCTCCCCGCGAAGCCTTGCTGCGCTGCTACCGAAAGCGCCCCGCCGGGCGTCATATAAGCCGCCGAGACGGATGTCTGTGTGGACCCAAACTGAAAAGGACCGGGAAGGGCGTGGAGAGGGGTTTGAAAACCGACGAGCGGGGGCGCCGTTAATGGCGTCGGGGCGTCTGACACCCAGGAGGAGCCCGAGCAGGCCACCGAGGCCGGGGGAAAACCCTGCCATGTGACTGCCGCCGGGGCGGGTGTGGCGGCCGCCGCTGCCACGTCCCCCGCCCCGGCGACACTAGGCCCAAACGGCCCAATATTATTTAAATTGAGGTGCGGTGTGCTAAACCCCCCGCTGGAGGGGGGTAGTATGGGGCCCTGTATTGTCCCGGGGACAGCTGGAGCCGCTACCCGCTGCCCTGGGCTCATATCCCCCAGCTGCATATTGACCCCCCCCTCGTCCCCGCAGCTCTGCCGCGGCCGTCCGGCACAGCTTGTGCCCCCAGGACGCCGCCGAGAGCCGACCGCGGGGATGGAGGAGGAGGGCCGGGGGCACTTATGGAAGGAGGGAGGGAAGTCGTTTCGCCCGCGGGAGACGCCGGGGAGCGCGGCCCAGCCGGACCGCGCGCACCCGCGCCACGTGCAGAGCGGCCGCCGGCCGCCGGAGGGGAAGTGCTGCAGACGCCCGAGGCAGGAGGGAGAGGAGAGGCCCGTCCCGCTGCGAGCGCCGGGACGCGCGGCCCGGCCGAGCCGCGCGCATCGGCACCACGTGACGAGCGGCCGCTGGCCGCCCGTCTCCGTGCGGCAGGGGAGCGGGCTGTAACTGCCCGTCCCCGCCGCCTGTCTGAAACAGGGGGAAGTCCTCTCTGTGGCGCAACGCTCGGGGAGCGGGAGCGGAAGGCGCTCCCCGCATCCACGAGGCGCCGGGGGGGGGGGGGGAGCTGCACGTTTTGGACGAGGCATGGCAGAGGGGGGAGAATCTGCAAAAGTATACAATGACACGCAGAGAGGGGGCACAGCACTGTATAATGCCCTAGAGAAGGCAAATGAAATTCAAAAAAAACAAAACAAAAACAATTTACAGGCAGTGAAAATAAGCAATAGTACTTATCCTTCCTGGGGCATAAACTGAAAGGCAAGAGGGAGTCTAGCAAGATGGCCACCCCCTATATACTAACCTAAGACCCTCCTCTTCATCCTGATGCACAACCCCTTAAACCAATAGGAAAAAACCAACCGGGAAAACTGATCTGCCTAGCAACTGCTTAGTCATTTAACAACCAATCACAAAAAGTTGATCGCTTATATGGCCTCAGGCTTATGCAGCCTTCAGCTTATCTAATTATTATACTGCAGCAGTGGACATATAGCAGCAGTGTATATCGTCACTGGAATGACTGATGAGACAAGACACTACCACTGGTCTGATACAGCACAACAGGTTGTTGTTATAATTATTATACTGCAGCAGTGGACATATAGCAGCAGCGTATATTGTCACTGGAATGACTGATGAGACAGGACACTACCACTGGTCTGCACAACACAGCACCACTTTATACAGCTACACTGGATATATGGCAGCAGAGAACAATAACACTGTGACTGGCTGGACTGATGCAGCACAATACACTGACTACACTGGACTGGACAGCACAACACAGCACAAGACTCGCCACCCCACTTTCCTGCCCCCACACAGACACTGAACACTGAGGACACGTCCTCTCAATACACTCTCCGAGACTGGAGTGAAAATGGGCGCGACACACGGCTCCTTATATGGAATCCAAATACCACAAGAATCCGACAGCGGAATGATGACATTTTGCCACGTTCGGGTTTCTGAGTCAGGCGGGAAAACCCGAGCCTGGCTCGGATCCGGGCTCGGAAGGCAAATTCCTGTAGGGTTCGGTTCTCTGAGAACGGAACCCGCTCATCTCTAATATAGATTGACACAATTTTAACACTAGAATAGAAAGGGAGGTATGCTCAGCGCTTGAAACAATATATCCAAAATAAATGTGCAGTCGGACACAGAAGGTTGACTCAGTACAACTTCAAAGTAATAAAAAACACTTTATATAGTATCTATTGAAGCAGAATATACAGCATTTAGTAAAAGTAAAGAATTAGTAACAATTATACAATTTATCCAATGAACTATCTAAATGAAAATTAGATTATCATACAGCATGTAATAAAACAGTTAAAATAACTAATTCAAATGGTGATAATGAAGAATCAGAACACTGGCGTCCCAGTGTATTGGTTTGGGTTTGTAATTCCCGCAAGGTTATTTTACAGTCTCACAGTCTCAGAAATTATTATGGATCTTTAGAGGAAAGGTGCAATCTGTGATTTATGCTCCCGTGCTGGTTCCTGCGTTGGTGTGCAAACAGGGTCCTTATTATATAGATGAAATACACGTGGAGTAACGATATGTACTTTATTTCCTGTTATAATAACAGCTGATGATTGCCGTCTTTACCAGAATGGTATTTGTTAATCTGAATATGAATAGCAGTGTTCAAATACGATGGATATGGCCGCCGTAAAATAACTTCTGGAGACAGGTGTTAGGCCCCACAGCGGGGGTCACACGGAACTCACCCGACCAGTGTTTGTAAAGCCGTGCGGCAGTGATGAATCCAACGTGCGGCAGAAGGCTGCGACCAAAGCTGTCGCGGTTATGCTGAGCTGCGGACTGTATCCTTACGGCGAGTATCACCAAGTGAGCAGTATAACAGAGAATGGGCGTCAACGCGTTTCGTCTCCTAGCAACGGAGACTTCCTCAAGACGGATACTTCCCCTCTCCATGATCACGAATATATACCTGTCTAATGACTTTCATATCAATCAGTTGTGGCTATTTGATAATTAGTAACATTCTAAACAATTAAACTCCTAAATGTACATACTAGAGATATATAAATAAAATAATATGCATGTACAGAAATCTTCTAAAATGCTAACCATATGTACTGAGTCAATCTTATATGTATGCTAAAATGTAGACTTAATAGTTTAATTAGGATCAATTTAGACTTAATATATCAAAGTCCATCTGGGTTTTTGTTTCACTTAGTATCTCGGTGTTTTGTATCTTTTAATAATAAACCCACATATTATGTTTAACTGTTTATTATATATTAATATAACACCTAATGAATGAATTGTAAATAAAACTACAATAGCCGCTGATTCTATTTTAACGGACCAGACAAAAACTAATATAATAAATAATTAATATAATGATAAAGATCCAATAATATTCAACAAGGATTTTTTTCGGTACTAAAAGAGCATTTATAATTAAATGATATACTGGCTTTATGGTTATCTCTGGATTATTCACAAAACCACATGTAAAAAATAAAAATAAAAATAAAAATGCAAATAAACTGAATATAAAAAATAATAAAATGAGAAATAAAAATGAGAAATAGCAAAAAATACATAATACTTATGAGGACATTCTGAGCTACCTAAACTAAGTTGATATTTTTAAGTGGGACAGACTGGTTTAATAAATTTAGCATATAGGTACAGAAAGTCTGATCTATTTTTTATTTTTTTATATATATCAGCATAAATCTCTGGGTTCTTATAACTAACAGGTTACCTATAAATTTAATCTAGACAGGAGTAGTCTAAGGCTTCATTAAGACCATTTGGATAAAGAGAGTCCAATTTAAAAATCCATGATGTTTCCCCCAAACAAAGTTTTCGAAACCTATCACCTCCTCTTTTTGTGCTTGCAAATTGTTCCAGCCCAACAATAGAGAGGGATGATGGATCACCATTATGTGCTCTTGAAAAATGGCGGGACACGCTGTGAGTTTGAAGCTTTTTAATGATGTTAAGCCTATGTTCTCTAAATCTTGATTTAATTGATCTGGTGGTTCTTCCCACATACTGAAGGGAACATGAGCATTGTAAATTGATAAATTGTTTGATCTGAAAAGTAGTACCATTAGTTTGGGAGGTTACACAAGATACTTTATTCCTCATATATTTACATGTTAGACACACTTTTTTATTACATCGGAAGGTGATAGGTTTCGAAAACTTTGTTTGGGGGAAACATCATGGATTTTTAAATTGGACTCTCTTTATCCAAATGGTCTTAATGAAGCCTTAGACTACTCCTGTCTAGATTAAATTTATAGGTAATGTTAGTTATAAGAGCCCAGAGATTTATGCTGATATATATAAAAAAATAAAAAATAGATCAGACTTTCTGTACCTATATGCTAAATTTATTAAACCAGTCTGTCCCACTTAAGAATATCAACTTAGTTTAGGTAGCTCAGAATGTCCTCATAAGTATTATGTATTTTTTGCTATTTCTCATTTTTATTTCTCATTTTATTATTTTTTATATTCAGTTTATTTGCATTTTTATTTTTATTTTTATTTTTTACATGTGGTTTTGTGAATAATAAAGAGATAACCATAAAGCCAGTATATCATTTAATTATAAATGCTCTTTTAGTACCGAAAAAAATCCTTGTTGAATATTATTGGATCTTTATCATTATATTA
This sequence comes from Pseudophryne corroboree, assembly GCF_028390025.1. Taxonomy (NCBI): domain Eukaryota; kingdom Metazoa; phylum Chordata; class Amphibia; order Anura; family Myobatrachidae; genus Pseudophryne; species Pseudophryne corroboree. The sequence continues at coordinate 137,717,565 of NC_086447.1, forward strand.
ATTATTTATTATATTAGTTTTTGTCTGGTCCGTTAAAATAGAATCAGCGGCTATTGTAGTTTTATTTACAATTCATTCATTAGGTGTTATATTAATATATAATAAACAGTTAAACATAATATGTGGGTTTATTATTAAAAGATACAAAACACCGAGATACTAAGTGAAACAAAAACCCAGATGGACTTTGATATATTAAGTCTAAATTGATCCTAATTAAACTATTAAGTCTACATTTTAGCATACCATATAAGATTGACTCAGTACATATGGTTAGCATTTTAGAAGATTGCTGTACATGCATATTATTTTATTTATATATCTCTAGTATGTACATTTAGGAGTTTAATTGTTTAGAATGTTACTAATTATCAAATAGCCACAACTGATTGATATGAAAGTCATTAGACAGGTATATATTCGTGATCATGGAGAGGGGAAGTATCCGTCTTGAGGAAGTCTCCGTTGCTAGGAGACGAAACGCGTTGACGCCCATTCTCTGTTATACTGCTCACTTGGTGATACTCGCCGTAAGGATACAGTCCGCAGCTCAGCATAACCGCGACAGCTTTGGTCGCAGCCTTCTGCCGCACGTTGGATTCATCACTGCCGCACGGCTTTACAAACACTGGTCGGGTGAGTTCCGTGTGACCCCCGCTGTGGGGCCTAACACCTGTCTCCAGAAGTTATTTTACGGCGGCCATATCCATCGTATTTGAACACTGCTATTCATATTCAGATTAACAAATACCATTCTGGGAAAGACGGCAATCATCAGCTGTTATTATAACAGGAAATAAAGTACATATCGTTACTCCACGTGTATTTCATCTATATAATAAGGACCCTGTTTGCATACCAACGCAGGAACCAGCACGGGAGCATAAATCACAGATTGCACTTTTCCTCTAAAGATCCATAATAATTTCTGAGACTGTGAGACTGTAAAATATCCTTGCGGGAATTACAAACCCAAACCAATACACTGGGACGCCAGTGTTCTGATTCTTCATTATCACCATTTGAATTAGTTATTTTAACTGTTTTATTACATGCTGTATGATAATCTAATTTTCATTTAGATAGTTCATGCGATAAATTGTATAATTGTTACTAATTCTTTACTTTTACTAAATGCTGTATATTCTGCTTCAACAGATACTATATAAAGTGTTTTTTATTACTTTGAAGTTGTACTGAGTCAACCTTCTGTGTCCGACTGCACATTTATTTTGGATATATTGTTTCAAGCGCAGAGCATACCTCCCTTTCTATTCTAGTTCTTAAATGTTGCAACCTGGCAAGTTGTTTATGCTTAGCTGCTGAAACAAATAATTTATAAAGATTTATACTATTACAGCGCCGGGTTATCACAAACGGTTACCGTCTTGTGATTTCTCTCCTTTCTTTGCACAATTTTAACACTCATTCATATTTACATCCGTGAAAATCAGAAATTCACGTGCGAAGAACAGGTAGAACAGCTAGTGGATGAATATCCAGCTTTGTCCCAGCATGCATGTTTTGCATTTGTGCCAACACGCCCTTCCTGTGCTTCGGCCTCCTACTTTGCCCGATTCACCTGGCACTATTAGCCATATTGGGAAGATAGCTTTTACTGAAAGTGTTGTTATATATGTGTCTCTGTTTAAGAGGCATTAACTTGTTGTTTAACCTCTTTAAGCTTAATTTCTAAAATCTCTCACCATTGCCACAACTTACTCAGTAAGCTCTCATGTAATCAGCCGTATTAAACATACTGTATACTGTAAGTTGGCTTACCAGAGCTAGAAGTGATGGCATGTGAACCGGAACCAATCATCCTGTGACAGAAAACAGAAACTGTGAATCTGAAGAAAAAAACAGAGAAATAAAAACCTGAGAAACTACCAGTATGAGAGTGTCCAGAAAATAAGGAGCTAGCAGAAGGCAGCACAGACTTTCTGCATTGCTCTTGGTCCACTTTTGTTCTGGCCTGCTGCGGAGGACTACCGTTGTCAGTAGTAAGCAACAATGCCTCAATGGATACCATATTTTCCTAAATGCACTTAAGTGAAACTACAGTAAGTACAAAGGAAACAAATGATCACTCTGCCAAACAGTGATACTCAGGGCCATAAGAAGGGTAGTGCAATAAGATAGTGCATATGGTGCCTTGCACACCGCACATTTTTCATTCATGTACACCTCTCACACTTCTCACTGCAGTGTAGGGGCTCTACCTGGCATAATGTGTTTAAGAGGCTCTACCTGGCACAATGCATAGAAGGGGCTCTAACTGGCATAATGCGTATAAGGGGCTCTACTTGGTATAATGTGTACAAGGGGCTCTACCTGGTGTAATGTGTATAAGGGTCTCTACCTGGTGTAATGTGTATAAGTGGCTCTAGCTGGTGTAATGTGTAAAATGGGTTCTACCTGGTTAATATGTGTAAGGGGCTCTACCTGATGTAATGTGTATAAGGGGTACTACTGTGTGGTGTAATATTAATAATGGACACTACTGTGTGATGTAATGTGAATTGGTGCTATTCTGTGGCTACGCCCTTTTCCCATGAAGCCATGCCTGTATATTTTTGATGCACGCCTTCAGCACACATTGTCCCTGTTTTAAATATGGAGGGGCGCTAAGTCTCATTCTGGCCCAGGGCACCATAAGGTCTAGTTATGGCCCTGGTGATACTCACCATACACTCACTGTATTTCCTTGATTGTAGGTCCTGCACCACTGCACCAGTGTTGGAAACACACAGTCCTCCCACAATCCTCATATCCTATCTAGAAGTAGATAGTGTGTAGTGTGTTTCACTCACACTAACAAGCAAGCTATTAAATAAGCACTTTCATCTGTGCAACCAAAGCATAACTATCTCTAGTGCACTACCCTTCTCTGGTTAAACAGGTGTAATATAATGCAGTGGCAATTAAAAACAGGTTAAATAGGAATAACACCAACAGCATACTTTAATGGAGGCTTTACTATTTGCAAGATGATCAGGGAGGTTTACCGGTGCCAAGTACAGGATTTGGGACTAAAAGGGTTCATCCTGTATATTATTTATATAATATACTGTATATATACCCGGTTCTGTCTGGAAAAACAGCATGGGGCATTGCTTATGCAGTCCCTTAGTATGCATAGTAGGTCTAATACCTACAGCACTACCCACTACACAAAAATCACTGCCAGGCATCCTAAAGTGAAATATATGGTGGGTCAGTGCAGTAGCACAGTTTAGGGGGCAAACGAGGAAATACTGTAATGCCTCATTCCCTCATGGTTCTGCAAGTCCAGCACCCCAGTGTCTCTCCAGCCAGCCACTTTGCATCTCTACAGCTTCCCAGTGTCTCTACAGCCAGCCCCTTCTGTCTCTCCAGCCTCCAATGGTCTCCCCAACCCCCTTCTGTCTCTACAGCTCCCCAGTGTTTCTCCAGCTAGCCCCTTCTATCTATATAGCTCCTCATTATCTACCCAGGCAGACCCCTTTTTTTCTTTGCCCCCCCCCCCCCCCCAATGTCTACCCAACCAATCCCAATCAGTCTCTCTAGCCTTGCAGTGTCTCTTCGGACTTCTTCTGACTCTCCAGCCAATTTCTATCTGTCCAGCCTCATCCCATCAGTGTCTGTCTAGCTCCCTGTGTCTCCCTAGTCCCTTTTTGTCTCTCCAGCCACCCAGAGTCTCCCCAACCACTCTCCTTCTGTCTCTACCTCACACAAATGTCTCCCCAGCCAGTGCCCTTCTGTCTCTACAGCACTCAGTGTCTCTCCAGTCCCCTTCTGACTCTCCAGTCCCCATCTATCTGTCCAGCTTCACTCCCTCTGTGTCTCTCCAGCCCCCTTCTCTATTTCTAACTCCAGCCCCCTTATGTTTCTTCCAACACCTTGTGTCTCTCTACCCCCCTTTTGATTCTTCAATTCCTGCCCCCTTGTGTATCCCTAGCCCCATTACCACTCTCCAGCTTTTCGTGTCTTTCCAGCCACATCTGTCTTTCCAGTGTCATCCCCTTAGTGTCTCTTCATCCCCCTTTTCTCTTTCCAGCTCCATGCCCCTTATATTTCTTCTGTCACCCTGTATATCTCTACCCCCCTGCTGTCTCCCCAGTTCCTGCTGCATTGTGAATCTCTAGCACCAGTCTCACTTTCCAGCTCTTTGTGTATCTACTGCTCTAGCCCCCTTGTGTCTCTCTGACCCCTACTGTCTCTCCAGCTCCAGACACCTTGAGTCTCTTCAGTCCCTTGTATCTCTCCATCTGTCTCTCCAGCTTCAGCCCTGCAATGTCTCTTAACCTGTGAGTGGCTAGCCAGCATTCAAATACCTATCAATAAGCTCAAGTAGGCTCTTCAATCTGTCTTCCCATTGCGTGAGCAAGTATCTTCTCAGATTTAAGTGTTCTAATGATAAAAACAGAAGAAACTTGCCCTCCAGGACTCCAGTGATGCTATTGACCAACTTCAGGTGTACTCACTCTTTGGAAGTGAATCCAGTGATGGCTTCTTGGTACTTTCACCTGGAACAGGTTCTACCGTGACAACACTCTCCATGTCCGGGCACTCTTACGAATCTGGGTATGCTTTTTTAGGGTTTTTTGTGGGCACAAATAGGTATATTTTTGAATAACTGCATTCTGTTATAAAACATTTTTTGGGTGTTGTTGCAGATGTCATTCATGGTTTTTCAAAACCCAGGCAACAGATACAGACACATCATCATAATCAAAATGACTAGCAGAAGATCATGAGAGGTTCAGTGTTCTTCTTGCAAGCTATTTGTTAACAGTACAAGCTGCAATGTATCCAATAAAGTGTATATATTTCCCAAATGTGGTTAGTGAGGATATATAAATAAAAATAAATTGTTTGCATATTACCATCAAAAATGTCCATTGACGTTGAAAACTTTATATAGCGGTATTAAGTAGGATATTATTGTCCCAGTCATGAAATGATCATATATATGAGAAAATAATTTGTATATTGATGCATTCTCTTGTATAATATTATTAATTTATTATGTTTATATTTTTAGAGTGGCAAAATATTTTCAGTGTTTTAATGTTGATTATTGCACACCTTAACAAAGATATTACACAACAGTGTTGATTGTGGTATATGCTCTCCAATAGATTCATACACATTCATTTGTTGCTTCAATTACTGTAGTTACTAAAGTGTTCAAGAACTCAGACATATATATTTGTTGTTTAACAAGAAGTTATTATCGTACTTTTAAAAATCAACAAGAATGAATCCCAGATTTTTCCTCCAGTTGTGTTAGTAGGAAATCTGGGGAAAGCAGATTGAAAGGCTGCTGTCATGGTGGATGCATCATTTAGTATCTTTGGTGTATCACCTTACCTGTGGTTTGCCGGGCAACTCCTGTAATGTCAAATGAGTTATCTGTTCATGTCAGCAATGATTGATGATGCTGTAATTCTTTCTAATGGAGTGATCTATAGTAGAATAACGGCATTGATTTAAGACTGGAATATACTCCGCCTACGTTCTTTCTGTGAATTTGACAAATAAATACAATTACGTAACATAAATTATGTTTACAAATCTGACAATGGGCTGATTTTCTCAATTCATTATTTATTGATATAATGATGCATGAATATAATGAGGTTTGAATTTTGCCAGCCACGGAACCTGTGTAAATCATAGACGTCCGAGATTAAAGGGTTATTATTGTAAGCATATATATACTGTAAGTCTCAGCATGTGGTGTATGTACTACCTATGTTATGTACTGAAAGGTAATGTCACTACAGTGAATGTATTATTATTTTGTACTAATATGTAATGGAGTGATTGCACTATACAGGGGTGGGACTGCATACTAGGGAGTGATCATTGTGATTGGCTCTATGATCTAGGAGGGAGGTGTCAGTATTGCAGCTAGAGGTAGTCTCTTTCTCAAGTAAAAGACTTACGAGATATATCCCTGTGGCTGTACCCTCTGTGAGATGAGCAAATACATTTATTTCCTCTGAGACCCTTAGACTTAGGGGTTTATTTACTAAGCCTTGTGTGGAGTTAACATGCACGGAGATAAAGTCCCAGCCAATCAGCTCCTAACTGCCATGTCACAGGCTGGGTTTGAAAAATGATAGTTAGGAGCTGATTGGCTGGTACTTTATCTCTGTCCACTTTATCTTCACACAAGGCTTAGTAAACAGACCCCTTAGTTTAATAAGTCAAGTTCCTGATAGAGAACTGGAAGCTGTGTTTGTGGTGGTGGTCTAATTTAATTTATATATTTAGATACTCACAAAGGTTGGTGGTGGCAATCAAGGAACAAATAAAAAAAGATTAATTTCTGAGAGCCAACATTTCAGTTAGTTCAAACTTTCATCAAGGATACTAATATAAACAAATAGTTTTTCTTATACAGAGAACAACACCACTGTGTACAGCTTGCTGTCTCAGCATACTGTAAGGATCCTGATGACATCACACTCTTGTGAAGCGCATCAAATTATGATTGCTAGTATTTGTGGTTCATGCTGTCAACAAGCGGCAGTGCTCAGTAACCCATCACCTCAATTTAAACATATAGTGCTGCTAAAAAAATGACACGTTTACAGTATATGAAAAAGAAAAGAGGGTAACCAAATCCATATTCTAATGTCATGCAATAAAGAAGAACATGCAGGGTAAACTAATGCACGTGATGTGTCACATCTCAAGAAATGGGACAAGCATATATCAAAGTCTATGTGCAAACCTTGTTGTGATAATAGGGAGGAGGAATTTGGAGAGGACAGGGGTGGTCTTTTGTCCGGGCTTGTGAGGCAAGTGTTTTGTAATGTGCAGTGGATATGAGTGGTGATGTACTAAGATTAGTGAGGATTAATTTACAGGATTTCGGTGGAATAAGGAAGATAGATGTATGTACATACGAATGAAGAAATAAGCAGATATGCAAATAAATGCTAAAAATAGAGGAGGAATAAAGATAATAAATACTACTACTACTACTACTACTACTACTAATAATAATAATAATAATAATAATTAGAGATGAGTGGGCTTGTTTCTATGGAACTGAACCCACCCTAACTTCTGCTTTCTGAGTGAATCCGAGCCCTGGCCCGGGTTTTGCCACATTGCTCGGATTCCTAAACAAGGCAAAACGTCATCTTCCCGGTGTTGGATCTCGCATGTTTTGGGTTTAATAAATGTCCCTCCCACAAAGATACGGGCACCTTCCCACACAAGATCGCCAGAGGAGAGAAAACTTTCTCAGATTAAAGCGAGGACACTTTTTGACTGGTACCCACGTGTTCCCAGTGTTAATACTGGCAGAGCTAGATGGATGTAAGCATTATTTTTTATTTTTATAGTGCACGAACATCTATAGTACTTGCATTTTAGTTAAGTGTGTCACATTGGTGCTGTGACTTAACTGCAGCATTAACCCTTGGATAACCCAGTGCAGCATTAACCCACTGGTGTTTTTTTGTTACTGCCCACAGTGCACCATTAACCCATTCATTTATTGGTGCACACTGGTGTGTGCCACAATAACTATAATATAAGCGCAGTGATTTGCAACCTATACTGTTTACATAACAATCCCAGAGCCCGGCACTCCAAGTAGAACAAGATAGCTGCGCTGGTGCCCTCACAAATACTGTAGTTTGTATAATGCTTCTTAGGTTCGGCACTTGATTATCAAACCTTGTGTTTGTACGTCTTGGATTCTGGAGATGAGTGCTGCACCTAAGATGCATTATATATAAAACATATGTATGTAATGTAGGTGGGATATAGGCGTCAGTATTGTGGTCACATAACTACAGCCCTTACAACTCTCTGGATTGAACAAAGCCTTCAGTGACAGCGCCTTCTGATGTCTGATTTTTCAGCTACTTCATGAAATGGTCTTTTTTCCGTGATACAGTGGGTGAGACTGACCCATTTTTATTTCTGACGCTGCATCACACTGTTGTAAAGTTTCCTTTGATTCAAATGATAATGAGTATCAATCACATTGTAGTAAACTCTCATGAGCCCTAGCTTCCAACTTCTATATGACTTTGCACACACATTTTACCAACCTGCTGTGCAACATTTATTACATTTGTTGTTTACAAGCAACAAAATCTGTTATATTAAAATATGATTAGATTAAAATGTGTCGGCTGTATATTGGAATCACCAACTGTTGCATCTTATCTTCTCCATCATCTTGTCTATTTTGTTTAGTTCAAGTTTTAGCTTCTTATAGCAAAATGATATTTCTGTCAATATAAATAGAAAATACAGTATATTGTGAGTTTTGAATAAAAAAAGATCTCTTTAAGATTAGGTAACCAGCCACAACGTATGCAGTAACAGTTCATATAAAGTATATCATTTAAACCACCACTACTGTATCTAAATATTTCTTTGATGGAAAAATATGCTTTTTATAAGACAGATACTTTTCTGTCCCAATGAAAAAAGATAAACTCAATTTCTGAGCTTCATCTATTATTTGACTGAAGAAAATCTATATGTTAAAAAGAGACATTGCAATAGAAAGTAGAAATGAGCATGTTTTGTTTTTGGTTGTAAAACCATCTTTGGGTTTGGTGTTGTTTTTGGTATTGCAAAAAAAAAAATCTTAATGTGTTTTGGTTTTGGATCTGGTTTCATTAAAAATTGTCAAGAACAGGTAAAATCAAGTATTTATGTATAGAGATGTTTGCTGACCCCTTTGTTTTGGTTTTGACAAAACTACCATTAATGTTTTGCTTTTGTTTTCAGTTTTGGCAAAACCACCCTCAAGTGTGTTGGTTCAATTTCAGTTTTGGTTTTGAATTTCTTTAAAACTGTATAAAAACAGCTAAAATCATGTAATTTGGATCTGTTTTTTTTTGTTCCTATAGTATTATTAACATCAATAACATTAATTTTCAGTCAACCAACTCATCGTACATTCTCCTGTGTGTCACCTGAAAGGCAATCCAAAACACGAGATCTGGTCTTATGATCCAAGATCCAACCTCGAAATCCCAAAATTGGGAGTCTGCTTTACCATTATGTGTAAATTTATAATGTCAACAACACTCTTAAAATTCCTTAAATAACATTACTACTATGTCGGCATTCTCTAGTAGACAGTGCCATGTCGACATGCCACTGTCTACTAATTAACTAGCATGCATCCTATAAATGTGGGAGTAGTTCACTCTCTCTAACATATGGAGGTAATTCTTTTTTACAGAGCTGTATTGTACTTTCTAACAGTGAACAATATATTATACCTCATATAGTATTAACATTTCAATCTGCCTACTTTCCGGTAACATCCAGGGCAAACCTTAATTTTGGTGAGCCTCCTTGACTCCCAGAAGATTAGGTCTCTCTCATGCGTCCCTCTTACCTCCCAGTAAAATGATGGGAAATGTGATGACACAATTCCAGTGTGTGTGTGTGTGTGTGTGTGTGTGTGTGTGTGGGGCTGTGTGTGTGTGTGTGTGTGTGTGTGTGTATGGGGGGGGGGAATGATGCCTGATTGGCTCCAACCCCACACTGCCCACCTACATCTTGAAGGGAACAGTAAAGTAGGTAAGTATGGGTGCATTTGTCCTTTGACTAAAACTACAGTAGTCATCTGAATTTAGTTTAAATCCATGTATTCTTTAACAGTATTATATACAGTATTTCCCATCATTTCAGTGACAAATCCCTGTAACATTTAATGTATTGGTTTCTGACATATCTATGTGACGTGCCATGAGTCAATTAAATGTTATAAAGTAATGTAAGAAACAACCACTTTCTGGATTACTATCAGCCACTATCGGCCCTAGAATATCATTGACTGTAAGAAACTGCTCTTCAAAGGTCACATCAATGATAAATAGATCACGAGATAAAGATTATTGTGCCACAGAGAGAAAATAAAAATAATCAGATTTTCAGTGCAATTACCTGCTACAAATTGTGTAAAGGTGATGGATGCCTCAAAATAAGCAATCATTTGAAATAAAAATCTATTACTTTATCAAACAAAAGACAGCAATTAGTATGTAATGGCGATACATGACTGTAATTGTATATTACTATGTATTATTTTGAGCATGTATTTATTTTCTATTATAAAGGTCTATAATATAAAAGTGGTTATGTAAAATGGATGAAAACACTGAGGAATCCCGCAATAGCAGACAGTATAGTCAGTCCCAATTGCATCGTTGTCTCAAATGCAAAAAGTGATGCTGAGACTCTTGCATATAAGGCTCAACTTCACTTAAACCCCAGGGCTAAGCATTATACTGCAGCACAGGGGCTGACTGGCAAATGTTAGCCTGCATGGCACGTGTACAGCAGTGGCCCATCCATAAAAAATAGTTTTAAGGAAATCAGGGGACTGCAGGAGAAAATTAGTGTTTTTGCTTGGCTATGGTTACTGTACAGTAGCTGATCGACATTCAGAATGTCAATAAGCACAAGAGGGAAAACAGAATGTCGAACCTGACTTTCCAACATGGTAGTAATGCAATGTATACTATCGTCGTCATATCAACTTTAAAACTTTAAAAATGAGTCTTTACAGTAGCATGATCAGTGGCACATTTTGCATTAGGCACACGAGGCATGTGCCTAGTGGTGGCACTTGTTTGGAGGCTGCACTTGGATGCTTCTGTTGGTACTGTCAGCCCAAAATGTACCAGTAACTGCTAAATATTTCCACTGTACTATGCCATATGCCATCTTGAATGTAGTGTAAATGGGTAGGACATGTACATACTGTGAAAGGAGAAGGGAAAGTTGGGACATGACAGAAACTTTCAAAAATATATAGGGTTTTAAAAAGGTATGGGAGGGAAACATTCTTCAAAGGAAGAGAAGCATTAGAACTCTAGGACATACACTGAGACTGATATACACTGAAACTGGAGGGAGGCAGGTTCAGGGTAAATTTAAGGAAAAATTATTTCACAGAAAGGGTAGTGGGTAAATGGAATAGCCTTGCATCAGAGGTGGTAGAGGCTAATACATTAGAGCAATTTAAACATGCTTGGGATAGGCATATGAATAGCCTTACAAAGAACTAAGGATCACAAAGGGTTGAGATTACCTAAAGCATAAAAAAGGGGAAGATTAAATGGGCCAAGTGGTTCTTATCTGCTATCAAATTCTAAGTTTCTATGTTTCCTCAAGTAATTTAAGTGTGATCCTGCAGAAATATGGTAAAATCTATTGTCTGTTTCTGAGTTGGATGCAAGTCCAAATGTGGACGGATCCTGTGACAGCTGGGTAGCGACCATGTGATTGCACAGAACTGATCCATCTTGTAGAAGTGTCAAGAGATTGTTGTGGGCATGTAGGATGAGTCCCATGCTCATATGAGGAGTTCGATAGGAGATGGAACATCTGCACCCAACATGGGGTGGGTTTAAGTCCGATATTATTATGGGGGTAATTCAGATCTGATCGCTGCTGTGCGTTTTT